>NW_026726693.1:0-92137 GCF_029784015.1 Lycium ferocissimum | reverse complement strand
GGGGGTTTGAAAAATTTTTTTTGCAGTTTACTTTTCATATGTTATAGATTTTATTTGATTTGAGAAAGATGAAAAGCGTACTGTTCTTCAAAAAGCTTTCCTTATGCATTTTGTCATGATGTAAGGGCCCAGCATGATTATGAGTATAACGAGAGTCAGCGGGTTCGCTCGGCCCTAAGCAAGGGTCGGGTGCCCATCACGCCCTACCGAAAATTAGGGTGTGACACTAGCAATGCTTAACTCGAATGATGTGAAATTCTCCCAAACAAGACTCCACCTCAACTTCCTTCGATGAACTTGTCCCCTTTTTGACTCCAATGTCTTTGGAATCTTAATTAGAATGATTAAAAATCCTTTCTCACTTGTAGGGTATTCAAGTACACCCTAATTTGCGTTAGTCTAATCACCTCACGACAATCCGAAATTCCGAAGTGTAACATAGACCTTGGCCCAAGTGGCCATAGGTAGAGAGGAGAAAGAAACAAAGACCCGGTTAGTTTATATTTTACATTTCTTATCATACATATACTATGCACATATACATACACAGCTGCACTATTCGTTTGCAAGTCCTATTCTATACATAAATATACACATGTGATGCGCATATGTGTTTTTCATGTCCTTAAACTATAACCCCAAACCTAGGTGGTGGGAAGACCAAGTCATCACACCCCTCCCCCCTCCCTTATTCCAGATGCCGCACAAGTTCCAAGAGGTTTCATGAACCTCCGGCATGGCTGGTCACCAGGGGAAGGCTTGATCAAACTAAGCCCCACTTTCACCTAAACTGCCACTCAACTAACAATAACCATGGAAGACATCCACATAAACACACACACACACAGAGCTTGGAATTAATGGGATAGGTCCAATATACATGGATATTGAACAATTACAAGTCAACAAGACCCGATGAGATTAAAGAGAAAAGAGATGGATAGGCTTAGCAGGCAAATTAATCTTATGAACCAAGACCAAGGCACCAAGTATGATCTAAACATGGAAAAGGAAAGCAATTTGCATGGGTGTAACATATCCAAGATTGAACAAAATCAAGTAATCACAACATATACAATCACATGGGAATAGCACAGTTCTTAACAGTATTGAATCAAGTTGATGTGGAAAAGTATAAAAGGCACAGAAGGATAAGGTAAATTAGCTTCTACATATGGTACAACACAACAGATTTGGCAGTCATAGAGTACATGTAGAACTATTTAAGCAAAATCCTCAAATGAACCTAGATGTCTTATGCACAGTCCAAGTACATATTCTTGCGACTTTTTAGGAATTATATTCTATCTAGGTGATCCTCACAGAGAATACAGGAAATAAACAGAAGGAACCAAACTGTAATCCTAACAGACATGATATGTACCAATCCAAATAGGTGAAAGTCAAAGTTCTTTTTGTTGAAACAGCCATTTACAATCATGCAGCACACAAGGTAAGCATACTTAATCCCCTTAATTGTTTATGATACCAACAGGAACAAAGCATAGATAGGTCCAACTAGGATAAGGGAGTCCAATGAGAGCCATGACTTCATTAACCTTGACAAAACACAGGTGCTGTGTTGTATTACTCTCAGCAGAATAGAGTTTAAGACACAAGCAAAAATAAAGTCCATGTCAGGATCTATTGTGGGAAAATGCCAAAGAATTTTCAAGTCCTAATGGTTCTATGTAAAGTATACAACCTTAGGTACCGCAACCACATTTTCATCCACAACTTAAGCAAGTAGAAGGGCCAAAAAGTCCCATGGATGCACAGAATATTCTTATTTTAAGTTTAGTGTTTAAAATCATTTTAGACCTTTTCTCCGGATCCTATTCCATTGCAGAAAGATTCAAGTTGGTTTTAAAAGATGATGCACATTGATTTAGACATGTTCATAAGTAGCGGCCTATTCCTAACTTCCCTTTTTTCAAACTGGACAAGTATGACATATCTTTAGCTGATTTCTAATGCTGCACAAAAAGGGAAAGCACATCTATCCAACATGACCAAATTAATTTTTTCTCTTCTACTTAGGCCTTGGACTAATGGACTCAAGAACATATCCCAAAATGGGAAACATGATGTATTATCCAAAGTATCACATAGAAAGGTCAAATATACCCTTAAGACATTGTATTATTACCTTAAGTTGATGTAAGCCACTAATTTCTTTACTTTTAAGGTTCTGCTGTTATTTGGAATAAGGGAGAAGACATACCATTTTTCAAACACAAGTTGGACTTAAATCGGTGCACACAGAATTCACATAAAGGTCTTAATTATGAACCCAACTTAACCAAGTATCAAAGAATTTGTCATACCTTATTATATCATCCTCATAAAACTTTTCTCGCCTTATCTCCAAACAAATAGTATGCCTTTTTTTGAAAAAAAGGCTCTTCTTCTTTCTAGTTTTACTACAATCTTCCAAATTATCATGCATTACCTAACCTAGTCAAACCACCTCCCTTAAGACATATCAAAACAGACACAGCAAGACCAGGTCTATTAATCTCAGTGAACAATTAATAAATGCACAAGAAACTCATTTTTTAGGATCCATTTAACTTAACAAAATGGCAAGAAAATACCAAAGGTGCAAAGGTAGTAGGTTACACCCCATAGGCCTATGAAGAATGCCATGACAATCTCTTATTTGAGAAGAAAGATTTTGTGGGCCAAGTGATGCTTGACCCTTTCTAAACCTTCTCCTAAGATGTCTTTAAAAAAATTCCCACATTTACCCAAGTGGTTTTCAACCCCCTACATCTACACTTATGATCCTCTTTATTACCCTTGAGTATATACCATAAGAAGACTGGGCAGTTCATATATCAAAGTCAAAACTTTTTCTTAAGGTTTCAACCATATTTTTCCCTCTTTTAATATTCTTTTTATCCTTTTATTTTAATCAGACTAGAATAGTAAGATCCTTTCTATTTGTTTTTATCTTTTAAGCCTAGACAATTAAGAACTATGACTTATTATCACTGTTACATCTTGAAAATTTCGTGTCGTTTGCATTATGAGTAAAATAACACAAGAAAAAAGTTGACATGAAGCCATTATAAGTTTAAGGAGGTTATTTTTAACTTTAAGTGTGTACCTTAAGGTTTTGGAGTCATATGAAGCGGTGAAAGTAAGTTCGTTGAAGGAATTGGAATTTGAATCATGTTTTGGGAAGGTTTCATGTTATTTGAGTTATAAATTGTTTAATAATGCCTTTAGGGGGAGATATAGGGCCCCTTAGATGTTTAATGATGTTTTATACAAGTTCCAAGAAGGTTCCATAAGGATTGGAGGTCAAATAAATCGAAAAGAATGCATTTTCACGAAACCGGGGAAAGTGGGGCTATATGCGGCCGCATACTCAGTATGTTGGGCCACATATAGGGAGAAAACTCATAAAAATGGCAGCTCCCACTGCCCAACCTCCACCCTATAGATAGGAGGGGAGATGCGGCCGCATATCCCATATGCTGAGCCGCATCTCCACCGCAAGTTAATGCGGGAGGGGGGGGGACTTTTCGACCTTTTTAAATCCCAAAAGACCCTATTTTCATCTCAACCTCCCACACTTATTTCCCCACACTTGTAGAGAGTTCTTGAAGGTCCCATAACATGCCAAACCTTTCCATATCATCAAGAGAGAAGATCAACATCAAAACATCAAAGATAATCCATGGAAGGTGATTGTTCTTGTTTCTCTCCAAAGTTGTGATGAACTTGGTTTTGGAAGGATTTGAGTGAGGTGAAGTTTTCCTATTATAAGGTATGTTCTCCATCATTATTTACATGGTTGATTTGATGTAAAGGTTTAGTAACTCTTAAAAAGGAAAAGAATTAAAGCGGAAAGTCATAAAGTGTTGAAGTGAAGAAGATGACCATGAGATGAACTTGAAAAGGAATTTTTGGATAAATTTGAGATTAACTTGAAAATAACTTCTTGATTATGATATTTTTTGGATGTTATTGTTGTTTGGGAGATGTTTTGTAATATGGTGGAAGTTGATAAAATAAGGGAAATGCTGCCCAAATTTCGTTAGGTCGTTAATTATATTAGTTTGAACTTAAGAGTGTTTCAAGACTTAACCTTAGTATGAATCCACTTGAATGTAGATTTTACGGACTTTTGAGGAGAACGTTAAGTAAATAAGATGCTAAGACTAACCCTTTCTTTCCACTAGCATGATTTCCTTATTATGAATCCGTCTAAGATGTCTGTAATGTTCTATTCCTAGAAAATGATAGAAGCTCATGGCTTTCAAGATTCTTAAGATATCATTCATAAAAATCTTCGTAGTGATAATGATAATGATGATGACGAGGATGGTAATTGCATAATAGAAATCGGGGGTTTACCGACTTTATGTCACCCCGATAGAGTTCTAATATTTCCTTTGGATACTCATGTATGTCATATATGTATATAGCTATTATTGTGACCCCGAGCTTATATGGCCGATATAATATCAATTGCATGTGCACCACTGCAGTTGGGTATGGATAACACCGAGCTTTGTTATGGTCGGGTACGGACAATACCGAGCCTTGTTATGGCCGGGTATGAGCGACACCGAGCCTATATGGTCGGGTATGGTATTGTATAGGTATATGTATGAGATGTTTCCTTTAGATAAAGGTTAAGTAAGCATGATTAACGTCTTATGAGGTATAAGTGGTTCTTTTATCTTACGTTATTCTTTATGCTTTTATCATGTTACTATTCATGCCTTACATACTCAGTACATTATTTGTACTGACGTTCTTTTATTTGTGGACGCTGCGTTCATGCCAGCAGGTAGATAGGGAGACAGACCAGATCCTTAGGTTGCTTTGTCAGTAATTACATAGGAGTGCTCCATTTGATCTAGAGCTGCAGTAGTAGTATAATTCTTTTTATGTACATATATGGGCATGGCGTGGTCCTGTCTCATCTTTATAATATACATACTCTATGTAGAGGCTCGTAGATAGATGTACATAGCTAGATATCCCATAGCCTTATCGGTCTATATTTTGTATATCATTTTTGGTAGCCTTGTCGGCTTGTATATTTATGGGCATAGTTAATAATGTTTATATAGATGTGCCGATGTTTGATGGAACTTGTGCCCCTTTTGGTTCATGGTAATCATGAGTTAGCTATGTGGCTCACCTAGATGTGATTATGAGAATATGTTAAGAGATGCTCGGTAGGTTAGCTCCGGGTGCCCGTCATGGCCCTTCGGTTAGGTCGTGACAAAAGTGGTATCAGAGCAGTTCGTCCTAGGGTGTGTCTACGAGACGTGTCCAGTAGAGTCTTATTTATGGGAGTGAAACACGTCACACTTATAAACAGAAGGCTGCGGGCATTTAGGAATGAATGACCTGATTCTTCATCACAGATCGTGCGATAGAGCCATGATATAAGAATTTCCCTTTTTCTTAACCGTATGTTATGTTTTCAGCAATTCCTGTGAAGAGAAAAGCTACAGCAGCCCAGAAGGGAGAGACAGTGGCAGGTAGGAGGAATAAATAGGTACCGCCTGCCGAGGTAGAGAAGGGCGAGTCCCAGAATGAGGTTCCATCTCTGTCCTCTCATGCTCCACCTGCTTCAGAGGAGTATGAAAGAGCCTCAGCTCCAGCTCCCGCACACCCAGTTCCTCTAACAAATGCCTCAGGCCAGGAGATGAAAGAGGCCATGTATTTACTAACTCAGTTAGTCACCGCTCAGGCCCAGCGGCAAGGTACGGGTCATGGTGATCGAGCTGTCAGTGCTAGGGCTCGTGATTTCATTAGTTTGAACCCTCCAGAATTCTTTGGGTCAAAGCCAGATGAGGACCCGCAGAGCTTTATAGATGAAATGTTGGGGACATTACGGGTAATACATGCTTTAGATGTTGAGTCGATAGAGTTGGCCTCCTATAAATTACCGGATGTTGCGGTTTATTGGTGTTCTATTTAGATATCTTCTAGAGGAGTTAATGCACTTCCACTGATATGGAAAGAGTTTGTAGACACTTTCCTTCAAAACTATTTGCCGCCAAAGGTTCACCGGGCTAGAGCTGATAGGTTCTTAAATCTTAGACAGGGGAATATGAGTACCCTAGAGTATATAGCCTTCATTTTAATTCCTTGGCCAGGTATGCTCCAACCATGGTAGCTGATATGAGAGATCGCATTCATCGATTTGTGAATGGTTTGGGGTCATATTTGATGGATGAGTGTTTGACGGCCTCACTTCTGGAGGGTATGGATATTTCTAATATTCAGGCCCATGCCCAAAATTTAGAAGAACGGCAGCAATAGCGGAGGAGCGAGCGTGAGCATGATAGGGGTTATAGCAAGAGGGCAAGATCCTCAGGTCCTGTTAGCGAGTTTAGAGGGGGTCAAAGGCAGCAGTATTCTAGGCACTCAGGCCATTCCGCGACTAGTGCGCCTCCACGATATCCGGGCCAGAGATTTGATAGATTTATTCACTTCGGACCGGGTCAGAGTTTCAGAGCTTCGGGTTCTCGCATAGGTGATTCGTGCCGACGAGACCACTCTCTATCACGATGTACTCGGCGTCGGAAGCTACATCGGGGACAATCAGTTGTCGATTAGGCTTGGATGTTTGTTATGCTTGCGGCCGCCGGCCATATTATGCGTGAGTGTCCATTCTGAGGTAGTAGAGGTACGGTTCATCCCACAAAGGTCAGCAGCTAGTTCTTCATCATCTACATGCCCTTCGAGGTAAGGCTCACAGACACCAACTGGTTGTGGTAGAGGTAGAGGAGGAGGGCCCAGTTGGAGTGATCCTCAAAGACCGTATTTATGCAATGGCTGGGCGACAGGATCTCGAGTCTTCCCTCGATATTGTCACAGGTATATTATCGGTATCTTCTCATGATGTATATGCATTGATTGATCTAGGTTTTACATTTTCATATATTTCTCTTTATATTATTGATCGTATTGGGGTAAAATCTGAGCCAATTAAACTTTTTGAAGTGTCTACACCTATCGGTGACTCAGTGATAGCTAGTCGGGTATATAAAAATTGTGTGGTTGTGATTTGACCGTCATACTATGGTTGATCTAAATGTGCTAAAAATGGTAGATTTTGATGTTATTATGGGTATGAATTGGTTGGCTTCTTGTTATGCCAATGTTGATTGCAGAGCAAAAACAGTTTGTTTCCAGTTTCCAAGAGAACTAGTTTTAGAGTAGAAGGGAAATACAGTGTCTCTGAGAGGCAGGTCCATTTTCAATTTCGAGGCAAGGAAGATGATTGCTAAAGGTTACAATAATCATTTAGTTCGGGTTCAGGATATGGAGGCAAAGTCACCAACTTTTAAATCTGTCCTGGTAGTGAGTGAGTTTCCAGACGTGTTTCTGGATGAGCTAACAGGCCTTCCACCAGAATGAGAGATTGATTTTGCTATTGATGTGCTACCGGATACTAAGCCAATATCTATTCTTCCTTATAGAATGGCTCCTGCAGAATTGAGGGAGTTGAAGGAGCAACTGAAAGATTTACTTGAAAAAGGCTTCATCAGGCCTAGTTCGTCGCCGTGGGGAGCACCTGTGTTGTTTGTAAGAAAGAAAGATGGCTCCTTGTGAATGTATATTGACTACATACAACTGAATAAGGTGACGATCAAGAATAGATATCTGTTCCCAAGAATTGATGATTTATTTGACCAGCTGCGGGGTGCCAAATGGTTCTAAAAGATAGATTTAAGATCCGGATATCATCAGGGGAGAGTTAGGGAGAAGGACATTCCAAAGACAGCCTTCAGAACTAGGTATGGTTATTTTGAGTTTCGGGTAATGTCGTTTGGATTAACTAATGCGCTAACGGTGTTCATGGATTTGATGAATAGTGTGTTTAGGTCTTTCCTAAATTCATTTGTGATTGTGTTTATCGATGATATCCTGGTATATTCTAGATCCGAGGCACAACATGCAGATCACTTACGTACTGTCCTTAGAGTTCTTCAGGCTCGAGAGCTATATGCAAAATTTTCAAATGTGAGTTTTGGTTGAATTCTATGACTTTCATGGGGCATATTATTTCAGCTGATGGTATTCGGGTGGACACCTAGAAGATTGAAGCTGTGAAGACTTGGCCAAGGCCTACAACACCTATGGAGGTTCGTAGTTTTCTGGGCTTGGAAGGTTATTACAGAAGATTTGTAGAAGGATTTTCTTCTATTTATGCACCATTGACAAAACTGACTCAGAAATCAGCTAAATTTTAATGGACGAACGCTTGTGAACACAATTTTCAGGAGCTAAAGGATAGATTGACTTCAGCCCCGGTTCTGACACTTCCAGAAGGATCGGAGGGCTATGTTATTTATTGTGATGCTTCAGGCGTAGGGTTAGGTTGTGTGCTGATGCAACACGGTAAAGTTATTGCTTATGCTTCAAGGCAGTTGCGAAAATGTCACGACACAAACCGATGGGACCATGACTAGTGCCCAATTTGGACACTCGTATACGAACCTATTAGATATAGTCAGACTGATACTAAAGACAATGTGGAAATCTATAAAAGCATGTTGTAGACTCATAATGCCATATATCAGAATGAACCCGTCTCCCCGAGAGTCACGATTAACCATACATAACAAAATATGCAAGTTGACAAGGCTGCCACTGTACGCGGGAATATCCAAAACGATCTACATCTGTTTAGCCGACCAAACCATATACAAAATCCACACATGTCTACAGACCTCTAAGAGTATAATAGTGACATATGACGAGTCAGGGCCCCGCCGTAGCCCTGAATATGCATACGTCTATGTCAAAAGGA
Source organism: Lycium ferocissimum (assembly GCF_029784015.1). Taxonomy (NCBI): domain Eukaryota; kingdom Viridiplantae; phylum Streptophyta; class Magnoliopsida; order Solanales; family Solanaceae; genus Lycium; species Lycium ferocissimum. The sequence goes on along the minus strand of NW_026726693.1, from coordinate 83,343 downwards.
TCTGTACCAAAATGACTCAAGCTCCTGAACAATAAAGCTCTCCAGGCAGGCTGGAGGATCACCAAACTGAGTGTCTGTACCTGCGGGCATGACACGCAGCCCCCAAAGAAAGGGGGTCAGTACGAAAAATGTACTGAGTATGTAAAGCATGAAGTACAATAAAGAAGATCATGATTGAGTAAAAAGATGATAGGAGACGAGTATGATAATCAAAGATACCAACGCATCTGTGCCTTATGAGATGAGAGTCATGCATATATATAATATATCGTACCCGACCCATTATGGGACTCGGTGAATGAAGTCATATACATATATATCGTACCCGGCCCATTATGGGACTCGATGAAATACATAGCATACCCGGCGCATTATGGGACTTGGTAAAATATATAACGTACCCCGCCCATTATGGGACTCGGTAAAATATATAGCGTACCCGGCCCATTATGTGACTCAGTAAAATATATAGCGTACCCGGCCAATTATGGGACTCGATAAAATATATATAATATACATACCCCAGCCCTCTAGTGAGGGACTCAGTGAACAATGCAATGAAACTGTGCACGAATACGTACCCGGCCCGGGACTCGGTGAAGTGATACATTAACAATATGCACGAATACGTACCCGACCCTCTAGTGAGGGACTCAGTGAAGTGATACATTAACAATATGCATGAATAGAATATTAGGAGCAATCATGTACAAACTGAATCATCATTTGAGACTCGATAGAATAGTTAGAATGAACCAACACTTGAGAATTAAAGACAACTGTCATATCAAGTACCATAGAGAACTAAAGTTCTGTATGCTCATCGTTCACTCGTTTTATGTAATTCATGCCAAAAAGAAAGAAGGGATAGCTTTACATACACCTTGGAGCTCTAGAAGTAGCTCTAAATTCTCGTATTCGCTTTGAAATCATAAACTTGAGTTCTTAAAACACAAAATCATCATTATCGTTGTCACATCATAAAATCATTCTTATCCTCGACATCATGAGAAGCTTTAAAAACCATAGACTTTTAGCTTTTGAAAACAAGAAGGTTACGAAAACATTTATGGAATCATAACATAGGAATCATGCCTTTGAAAGAAAGGCACGAGCCTTAACATACCTGTTCAACCTCCAGTTATCCACACTTATTCGTCCGAATTCATGAGTCTACATTTAAGAGGATTTACACTATCATTAGACTCATCATAGTATACTTATACTAAACTTTCAAGTCAAACTACTCTATATTTCATCGAAAATCGGGCAACATCTCCCCTGTTTATATGCCTAGCTCGAAATCCTAATTTAGCAACCAACAACAACAACAACAATACCAACATCAACAACACTATTATCCATACCAATATATTCCATAAACATCCCACACGATGTTTTTCAACATACAACAACAACACTTCCTTTCTTCCCAATCAAGAAGCATAATCTTATCAACACACCAACAATATTAGATACCATCTCTATACATGTAAATCATCCCAGCCACATGGCCACAACATGCTCAAAATAGTCCATAAACACAACAACTACAAGACAACACTTTATGACCTTTCCTCCATAACTATTTTCACTTTTAAGACTTGCTAAACCTTCAAATCAACTCAACATAAGAAATAGTATGAATAACATACCTTATACTTGAAGAAACTCAGCCACACCAACTTTCTTCAACACCAAACTTACCACAACATCAAGTAGAAGCGAGAACAATCACCTTTCATGGACTAGTTTGGTGTAATCTTGTTAAATTCTTGATTTAATGGGCTATAAATGTTTGGGGGTTGTGTTGGGAAGTTTTTAGAAGTTAATGGGGGTATTTATACCCCTCCTAAGTCGGTTCCACTGACCTTCTCAAGTGGGTCCCACGGAAGCCATTTGGCAGCTTAGAGTCTTTATCTTAAAATGGTCATAACTCTTGATCCCGATATCGTATGAGGGAACACGACTTATTGTTGGAAAGTTCTTTCAATTATCTATAACTTTCATTTTTGGTGTGTTTCCAAATAGCGTTTTGGCCCCTCCAAGTCAGATCATCTGAAAACGTATCTTTAAATCATCCTTTTGGAGGGCTTATGCACATATTTGGCTTAAGGGTCCTTCTTAAGACTTTCTTAACTTCCCATGTACTACTCATATCACTTTTGTGGTCCTCACCTTAACTTACAGTTACGAGGGCCATTCATCAAGTAACGTGTTAACTGATTTACTCCATACGGTCTCCAATGTCATTTATATATATATATATTCTTATACTCAGATAATATAATCTTCATCCTTAATCCTTGTATAAATTTACTCTTCTTTAAGCTCATACTAAGCCGCCTAAAGTCTTGGTAATGCGAAATTTTCCGGGGTGTAGCAGAAAACATGAGAAAAACTATCCAACCCATGATCTAGAGTTAGTCGAGATTCATGCATTGAAAATATGGACGCATTATTTTTATGGTGCTCATGTGGATATTTATACGGATCATAAAAGTCTTCAGTATATTTTCAAGCAGAAAGAGTTGAACTTGCAGCAAAGGCGATGGTTGGAACTGTTGAAAGATTATGATGTTAGCATCCTATATCATCCAGGGAACGTCGTAGCTGAAGCTCTTAGCCGTAGATCTATGGGTAGCTTACGTGATGTTCAGCCAAAGAAGAGAGAGTTAGCTCATGAGCTTCAGCAGTTAGCTAGCCTAGGTATTCGGTTAATAGACTTGGGTAATATGGGAGCTACTATTCAGAATTCAGTGTTTCATCATTAGTGGTTGAGGTGAAAGAGCACCAGTATGGGGATCCCATACTGGTTCATTATAGGAATACACTTCCTCATAAGAAAAAGTCATCCTATGAGATTTCTACAAATGGAGTTCTCAGATGTCTAGGTAGATTGTGTGTACTTGAGGTTGCAGGATTACGTCATCAGATTTTGGAGGAAGCCCATTGTTCCCGTTATTTTGTGCGTTCGAGGGCGACAAAAATGTATCATGATCTTAAATCCATATATTGGTGGGACGGAATGAAGAGAGACATATCAGAGTTCGTAGCTCAATGTCCTAACTGTCAGCAAGTAAAAATTGAGCATCATAAGCCTGGAGAATGTTGCAAGCTATGGAAATTCTGACTTGGAAATGAGAAGTGATTAATATAAATTGCATTACAGGTTTGCCCCGTTCTCAATATAAGTAGGATTTTATATGGGTAATTGTGGATAGACTTACGAAGTCAGCTCATTTTCTGCCAGTCAGAACTACATACGCAGCTGAAGATTATGCAAAGTTGTATATCAAAGAGATAGTACGACTCCATGGTGTTCCAGTATCTATTATTACTGATAGAGTAACACAGTTCACAGCTAATTTCTGGAAGTTTTTCGAAGAGGGCTTGGGGACTCACGTGAGCCTTAGTATAGTGTTTCATCCACAGACTAATGGACAAGCTAAGCGCACCATTCAGACTCTCGAAGATATGCTACGGGCATGTGTGTTAGACTTTAGAGGTAGTTGGGATTATCATTTTCCGCTCATCAAATTTGCATATAACAATAGTTATCACTCCAGTATCCAGATGGCCCCGTATAAGGCTTTATATGGGCGCAAGTGTAGGTCACCAGTTGGGTAGTTAGAAGTGGCAGAAACTAATTTAATATGGCCAAACTTGATCCAGCAAGCCATGGAAAAGGTCAAGCTTATTCAGGATCGATTATTGCCAGCTCAGAGTAGTTAGAAATCTTATGTAGATAATCGCCGATGAGACTTAGAATTCCAAGTAAATGATTGGGTATTCTTGAAGGTGTCGCCTATGAAACATGTGATGAGATTTGGAAAGAAGGGCAAGCTTAGTCCTCGGTATATTGGGCCTTATAAGATTGTGCGCAAGGTACGCCCGGTGGCTTATGAGCTAGATCTACCTTCGGACTTCGAGGCAGTCCACCCAGTTTTTTATGTATCAATGGTTTGCAAGTACACTGGAGATCCCTCCAGAATTGTACCGGTAGATGAGGTCTAGGTCACTGAGCAATTATCCTACGAAGAAGTTCCCATTGCAATTCTAGACAGGAAAGTTCGGAGACTCAGAACCAAAGATGTAGCTTCAGTTAAATTTTTATGGAGAAACAATAATAAGGAAGAAATGACTTGGGAATCTGAGGAAGATATGAAGTTTAGTTATCCACATTTGTTTTCACTCCCAGAGAAGATTCAGACAGAGGCACCATTGTCCTCAGGTGCGTAATACTTTCTTTTGATGATTTCTTGGTCTTGTGTGGCCATTATTGTCGTTGTTGTTGTAGCTATCAAGATCCAACCGGAGGGCCGCGACGGGCACCCGGTGCTAACCCACCCGGGCACCTCTTATCATACTTTCACATTTACATCTAGGTGAGCCATATAGCTAAATCATACTTTCCATCCATTATTCATACTAATTCCATTGGGCAACAATACATATATATCATCATCAATAACAGTGCCCATATAGATGTACATAAGCCGACGAGGCTAACAAAATGATATCCCAAAATATAGGCCAACAAGGCCAAACGCATCTAACCATATACACATGTCTACGAGCCTCTAAGGAGAGTATGTCATATCATATAGGCGGGACAGGACCCCGCCATGCCCATAAATATGTACACAAAAGAATAAGTACCAAAAGCTGTAGCTCCGAAAGAAATGAAGCTCCGCTAGGTAGTCCCTGAGTAATAAAGCTATGGATCAAGCTTGTCTCCCTGGCCACCTGCGGGCATGACACAGCGTCCACAAATAAAAGGACGTCAGTACGAAGAATGTACTGAGTATGTAAAGCATGATCAACATCATTATAGAAGCATAATAAGCAACATAAGAAATAGCATAAGATGGGAGGTAGTAGAACCCTCGTCATAAATACTTACTTGCTTTTCATAGGGACTTTTCATTTCTAATGCGTGGTTGTGTACATACATCCATATCCATATCCGTATTCATATCCGTACTCATTTACATTTTGTATCCATTTTCGTATTCATAGCATATTCGTATTTATATTCATATTCATATCGTATACATATCCATATCATGTACATAGCATACCCGACCATGCAGGTTTGGTGTTTCACATACCCGGCCATGGCAAGGCTCGGTGAGTATACATACCTGGCCCTACTAGGGCTCAGGGTTATTCGCACCCAACTTCAGTGGTGCGCGCGCAATATATATATTCTACCCGATGATATAAGCTTGGGGTTTCATAATAGTCATACATAGACACATATACATAAAAGCTCATAAGCATCTTTAGCATCATTACTATCGTCGTTCATTACATCTATCCTTAGAGGATTACTCATCATATAAGGAATTTAGTACAATCGTAACATATTGAGAATCATGAGCTTAGTAGCTTTTGAAGATAGCATCATTTGGGGGACATCATAGGCTCATAGAAGATTAGATATTTGGCCAAGGAACCATGCCTTATGAAAGAAGGGTTAGCCTTACATACCTTTCCGTTCAACTATTCTATCACTTGCACGTTCTCCTTCAATGCTCACGTTTCTACCTTCATCAGAGTCATACTATCATTAGAAAATCGATAGCTTAGCATACATGACTAAAGCTAGAGAAAATTGGACAACATCTCCCTTATTTATATGACTTCCTCCATATCATATATCAATTCCCAAACATCAATAATAACATTCACAATATCATAACAACTACATTATCCTTACTTCTCAATTCACTTCCAATCATCCATATCCATGGTCATAGCACACGATTACATTCATTCATATACAATGTCTATCCCATGTTCTTAACAACATTTATAACATAACCATAATCACAACACATCAAGAATCATGACTCAATCCAAGCTTTTACTAAAAAATGACACTATTCTCACATTCATGACCCATTTTCTATATTCTTCTACAATCCAAGTTTTCAACTTCTCAATACCTTAAACAATATGGAAATACCATAAAACGTACCTTAGATGGTGTAGGAATGACCCCTGGGTGGAAACACTTCACTTGAGCAAAACCCTAGTTTCACCTTCACTTGGATTCCTTGTCTTAGATGAACTTTAATGGGTTTCTTACACTTGATTCTCTTGGTTTGATGAATTTGTTCACCAATATCCCTTGAATTCATGTGGGAGAAGTGTGGAGAAATATTCTAGAGAGTTCTAGAGAGAAGGGGTGTTATATCCCGCATTTTTGCGCACTTGAAAATTTGGAATAACCTTGACTTGTGGGAAATAAGGTTATGTTTTTATTCTATTTAACATATGTGTGGTATTCATGAGAAATATTGGCGCAAAGACATCGGAGAAGGCCAAGGGCAAAATGGGAATTTTGGAAATTAGTTTCGGGAATTACAAAATAAGATTCAGCTCCACCGCCAGCTCTCGAGGTTCGAGTACCCGAGCCTCCGGCTCCCCAGCCAGGGGCGGAGGATCGGGCGATGCGAGATGCGGTTCAGCTATTGACCCGGTTGATGGCGGGCCAGGTTCACGAACGCATGATCGGGAGGTGATCGTGCGGATAGATCTGACAGTCAGAGGGCTGGTGATTTTCTGACTTGTGGTCCCCCAGAGTTTTTTGGGTCAAAGCCGGCGGAGGACCCTCATGAGTTTGTTCGGGAGATGCAGCGTACGCTGCGGCTTATTAAGGCTTCCGAGACCGAGTCTGTTGAGTTAGCGTCATACCGATTGCATGATGTGGCACCTAATTGGTACGAGTCCTGCGAGCTATCCAGGGGAGAGGGTGCCCCTCCAGCAGTATGGGGCGAGTTCACAGAGGCCTTTCTTGGCCATTTTCTGCCCCCAGAGTTGCGGCGAGCCAGGGTAGATAGATCCCCGCCGCCGGCGTGAAGGCGGGTGAGTGTCCCGGGAGTACGGTCCGGAGTTTGATTCGCCGGCCGTGATATGCGTCCGCTTATGTAGCCGATATGACCGACCGAATGCACCGATATGTGATGGGGCCGGACCGATTTGGTCGACGTTGTTTGGTGATAGCAGGCTGGCCGGTATGGATATTGCCGGCACGTGCACACGCCCGGTATGGAGGACGACATCGAGAGGACGTCGGCCCGACGGGGGACTATGACGGGGCCACCCCGAAGAGGGCCGGATCCGGCCGGGTATACGGAGAGTCTCGAGGACGAGCCCCGGCCCCGGCGGCTTAGCGCATATTCTCCCCGGCCCGGCCAGAGCACACCCCCACGGTTGTCGGGCGGGGGCGGGACGGATCTTGGCCGGGTATTCGGGAGCGGAGTCGAGCTCCAGGGCCTCGGGTTCACAGATGGATAGAGGTTCTAGCCAGTTGAGGCCACCCTTACCCCGATGTCCTCACTGCAGGAGACGCCACCCGGGAGGGGAGTGCTACCGTGCCACGGGTGCTTGCTTTACCTGTGGCCAGCAGGGCCACCTTATGAGAGATTGTCCACTCAGGGCCAGTCCAGGTGATGCAGCCCAGCCTACGGGGTCGGTTGCTGGTTCATCTTCTTCGGTAGCTATGCGCCCTATGGGGCAGGGGCCGCGCACCGCAGGGCCGTGGTAGAGGTCGCGGCGGAGTCCCCGCCCTAGCGGTCCTTCGAACCGCATATACTCGGCTAGCGAGTAGACAGGATCTGGAGGCGGCACTGAATGCGGATCTAGGTATATGAGCCCTTATTATAATATTCTTATGTATGTGTATTTGTTGTATGAATGTTGTTTAATAGCGGCAAGTAGAGATCTGAAAGCCGATAATCGGGTATTTATAAATAACGATGATCAGGGTATGTCCGTCGCCATAGGGAACATGGGAATCTGAAACGGGAAGTAGGTATAGTCATAGATGAGAAGTTAATATCGAGAGTTGAAGAGGGCTAAAATAGTAAATGTGTTATGAGAGCGTTCGGAAATCTGTTAGGACTTCAACTTACTCCAGATTATGTGATGAAGGTCATGTGATGAGGCGGACGCGATCATACTGGTGTCAAAGCATCGTATTTCATCAGAGTTCTGAGGTTAAGCGTGCTAGGGTGAGAGCAAATTCAGGATGGGTGACCCCCTGGGAAGTGTTCTGAAAAATCTTATAAATTCTGATATAGGAAGCAATAAGAAACTAGAGTAGCCTAAGGGAAATTAGAGTAATCAGAGTGGGCAGAAACATTAAGAGGTCGCGTAGGCCGGAGCGGACTAGACTGGGGAAAAGAAAAAGGGGTGCATCACAGCTCGAGGATTAGGGTGAGTTGGGATAGTGCTGGGGATATTTTGTAAGCAAGATAGGGGAAATTGTGTCTATATAAGTATGTACATGATATCCTGTATATGACTATATTAGCGGATATATGTATTCCGACAACCAATGTGATGGTATGTAGAAGGTTCAGAAGCTGGAAAAAAAAAGTGGGTCGTAACTAGGATGGGGTATACGTTATGCAAGTCGTATGGAGGTAGTTATGTTACCTTTGAATGCTCATGTGCTAGGGATGAGCCTAAGTAAGTACCTAATGAGAAAAGTTCGGATTCAACGATAATAATAGGGTTACGAGATTTTAGGTACATTAAGGAAAGATGTAAAGACTGCAACATAATGTGTGACCGGAAAGTTAAAAGATGAGATCTAAGAAAAGGAACGATAGAAGAGTTCGAATTAAAGATAAAGAGATGACTTGAGAAACTGACAACGAGATAAAGAAGGAAAGAATGAATATGGTAGCGATACGGAGGCCGTCATTATGGTAATAGAGGGAATTTCCCCCGAGATCCTTATACGACCTTATAAGACTAGTTGAACATTCGAGGACGAATGTTCTAAAGGGGGGAAGGATGTTATATCCCGTATTTTGTACATCGGGACAATCCGGGTTAACTATGATAAGTTAGGGTCAAGACCATTCCGGGATACGAAGTCGAGACTTTTGATCTTCGATTTTGTTTTAAGACATAATTTGTTCGTGAATTTGTTGGCATGGAACATTTAGGAAAATTTGGGACCAAAAGTGGAATAATTGAAAGTTGGGAATTATTGGAAATTTTGGCCCTTGGCCGTGTGGTGTTTGAAATGGTCCCACACATTTTGTGGCCAAATTTAATTGGTCCAACCCATGTGTGGGCCATGGACACTTGTATAATATATATGAGAGCATAAAAGATGACTAAGTATTCATCTTTCTTCATTCCTCACACTTAGAAAAAAATCAAGAACTTGAAGAACATCAATAAGGGCCATTCGGCCAAGACCCCAATTTTCAAGACCAAGATTTAGCCATCACAAAATTAATTCTTCCTAGCAAACCTACTAAGTGAAGGGTCCTCATCAATGTGGAAGTGTTGTTTGGGTCAACAAACCGCTAGTTTTCATCCTAGCTAACCCTAGCTAGTTGTGAAGTTGAAGGAACAAGGTAAGATTTAATCTTGTTTTTATGTGTTATGAATGATGTATGCATGTTTTAGTATGTTAAAATGGAGGAAATTCATGAAATATGGCATGTTGGAGTTGAGACCGTGTGTGTAGTGTATGGCCGTGTAGGTGTGTGTGTTGTGTTGTGTTGAAGTAATGAATTAAAGTCTAGTTAGCATGTTTTGATTGTTGTAGAGTGAAGAAATGGATGAGAATCATCAATATGTGTATGTGTAATGTTGGCCGAATGTGGGTCATATTATATGACAATGAATGGATCAATTCTAATTAGTGTTTTGGTTGTTGTCGTTGTGAATTCTACGTTGATAATGAGATTCTAATGACTCAAATTGATATTGTAAGTGTTGCGGGCTGATTTGGAGGTTATTGTGCATTTGATGTAATTTGTATATTTATGAGAATGACATTGTTAGAGGGTGAATTGTTGGTGCAAATCATGATTTGGAAATGAGGAATGTGTTATAGTTGAGGTTCTCGGGTTTGGGGCAATTTCGGGTGAGTTGGAGTATTATTTGGGATGTTTTAAATATTGTGTGAATTGTTTGAAATGTTCTTGAATGTTTTTGGTATGAGTTCGGACTAGTATTTGAATGTATAAGCATTGATATTGGCTTGAAGGTAAGCCGTTTAATTGAATATAGTGAATGTTGTTGGATTATGTAGAAAGAGTATTTAATGTTAGAATGCTTTCCGGATTGATTATTGATGTTGCTAGGTTGGTTGTTGGTGTTGTTGTTGTTGATTTGGCCGAGTTAAATTCTCGGGGTTGGTCTATTTACAGGGGAAATCTTTGCGCCAAATTTACGTAGAATTAAGTGCTAGTTTGGAATTAATTGCCTAAACGTCTATAGCTAATATCTGATATCCGTTGACGTTGTGTAGACCTTGGGGAGCCCGAGGCATAGGTTGGGATTAGCTTTAGTTTGGATTAGCTTTGAGAGCGGATGAGGTATGTAAAGCTCAACCCTTCCTTCTTTTGGCACGCCTTAGTTACAAATAGGCTATGACACGAGCCTCGAGAAAATTCTATTCTCGCGATCCGAGCATGTCTATGCTTTATTTGCTTCTTGGTATTCGTATGTTTGATGTGAAAAAAATATTGGCCCTTATGTTTTTGGAATATTTGAATTTCAATTGTTGCATAAAAAGTTTCGTTTTTAAAAGAATTCCGTAACTACGAACGACCGTAACTTTCACCGAAAGGCTCGGATTGCCCCGATATGTTCGTAGGAACTTTTATGGCATATGATGATTATGTCTTCCATAGGCGGGCCCGACTTGGGTCGACACCCATCCGTGGGCCCCGCGACTTTCCTTTATGTACTTCTGATGATTTTTGAAAGGATATGATATGACTATTATTCCGATTTTAAGTATGATCAGTTTACTTATCTTTTGAGTTTATAATAATGATTTGACAACATATTATGACTTTAGATTTCATGGGCGGGCCCGGATTGAATTAACGGATATCCGGGGTCCCCGAGATTTTCATTTGTAAAGTCCTAATAACTTGTTTTTGAACAAACTTAGCGTGATTTCCGTTTTGACTCTCGAGTGTCGACTACTTGCTTATCCATTGAACAGTAATGTCGTAATGATGTATGTGCATATGATCCTGATACGTACTTACGATTTTCTAAAAGTTTTATTTGATATCTTCCCGAGTGACATTCGGAAGGAATTTGATTTGGCTATTGTCCGGTTGGTGAATGATAATTCGTTTTGATTATCCTATTGGGTCTTTGTAAGTGTTTTGCATTGCATATGATTTTCCCACGATTCTGCTCGTGCATTCTGTTATTACCTCTTTCACCGAGTCCCGGGCCGGTTATGTTTCGTGCGCACTATATGATATTCTGGAGTATGATGTGTCCGGTTCACCGAGCCCCTCCGCTATAGGGCCGGGTACCGTGTATACGTGATATTGCCGCTGGACTTTTGACCGCGGTATGCGATATTGCCGCTGGATTTTTGACCGCGGTATGTGATATTGCCGCTGGATTTTTGACCGCGGTATGTCGGGTTTCGGAGATATGAAATCTTCTGGAGTATGAGGTGTTATGGCGCCAATGACGGGCGGGCGACCATATTCTAAGAGCCCTGTGCATGATTTGTGCTTTGATATGTAAGCATTTTGGCATTCTGGATTTTGCATTTATTTTTCTGTACTGCTGTTCCGATTATGACTTAGATTTGTTAACTGTATCCTCTGCTTTGCATACTCAGTACATATTCCGTACGACCCCTTTCTGTCGGGGTCGCGTTTTATGCCGCGGTACGAGGTACGGTTCGGTGATCCGCCGATCTAGGACACCTATTCTCGTTTGGAGTGCTCCCCTTGTTCGAGCCCACATTTTGGTATATATTCGTTCGTTGCATATGTATTCGTTTGTTCAGGGGTACGGCGGGGCCCTGTCCCGTCATATGATTCTGTTGGTCTGTTTCGAGGTCTGTAGACGTGTACGTGGGTTGTGCCTACTTCTTTACAGGTGTCTTTGTATGTTATATGTTCTGGGCGATCCCATTCGCCGTAGCAGCCTTGTCGGCTTGCATCTGTATATGTTTTGGGCCGACGCGCCATTTGATAGCCTTTCCGGCTTCTGATATATATATGTTTGCTTTTGAGACAGTTTGAGATAATTTGAGATAGCGTCTGATATTTGTATACGAATAAGCCATCTGTGTGTGATTCGGATTTGTGCATATGTTTGGGTGCCCAGCTCGGGCATTAGTCACGGCCTACGGGGTTGGGTCGTGACAGTATGTGGATGTCTTCTATGGTTATTGTTGGTTGAGAGGTCGTTTAGGTGAAAGGGGGCTTAGTTTGAGCTTTCCCCTGGTGACCAGCCATGCCGGAGGTTCATGAAACCTCTCAGAACTTGTGCGACATCAGGAATAAGGGGGGGGGGGTGATGACTTAGCCTTCCCACCACCTAGGTTTGGGGTTATAGTTTAAGGACATAGAAAACACATATGCACATCACATGGGCTTATGAATAAATAGGATATATTGCCTGTACATGTGTGTATATTTATGTATATAATAGGACTTGTAAATGAATAGTGCAGCTTTGTATATAAATGCGTATAGTATATGTATGATAAGAATAGTAAAATATAAACTAACCGGGGTCTTTGCTTCTTCTCCTCTCTACTGCATGGCCACTTCGGCCAAGGTCCAGCCACTCTATTGGGTCTAAAGCCCAATAGGGAAATTCTTTCAAGTTTCGTTAAGTCTAAAAGAGAAGGAAGGGAAGCTAATATAGTGAAGGCCAGTCATGGTCAAAAATGACATGAAGGCCCAACCAAGGGTGAAAATGGTTGGGGTTTAGTACACCCCAGTTTACCTTCCTTATATATTTACGTTTTTATTTATTTGCTTAAGGTGTTTTCTTGTATTGTATTCATTATTTGTAAGACCCACAAACATTATTGGAATCGTTTGTGTTGCGAATTAGGCATCTTAGGAAAAATGGTGCATATGCCGTTTAAATTGACTCTAGCACCTAAATATTCTTTTGAACAAATCTGGAAAACACATACTGATTTTGATTAAATGAAAATGGAAGGCAACTATGCTTGTTTGAATAAATTAACAAACTAAAGAGTTTATTTCGGAAAGACAAGATAGCGTAATAATTTTTTTCAAAATTAAGAGGATGAGTAAAACTAGACAAGAAAATCCTTTTCAATAATTGAAATGCATTTTCTGGGTTTTTGAGTTGATACAAATGTGATATTTTTGGCCAGAGCCCACCTGAGTCTTTCTTAAAGAAAACCGAATGTTTCAAAAAATACTTTTTGGCCAGAGCCCATTTGGTTTGGAATTTTTTAAAACAAAATGACATGAGCCATTCTGGGGCTAAAGAATCCACTTAGACTCTTTTTAGTATAAATTTGTAGATAAGAATACATGACTGAGGCCCATGTTTAATAGCTAAAATAAGACATTTTTTGGACTAGAACCCATACTCTTTTTCTTTTTTAAAAAAGAAACCAAGTACGCATGCCTTTCGTTTGGGTAAAGCCCATCTGATTATTTTAAACTTTTGGTTGAAAAAATTCTGGGCTAAAGCCCACGTTTTAAACAAATGAAGTAAAGTATTTTGGGCTAGAAAGCGAAGTGAATTTCAAAAGCTGATTTTTGCCTTAATGTAAATTTGAGATTTTGTTCAAAATAACACATACGTATAACGGGCACATTATTTAAAGGGAATATATGCATAAGTTATTAGACCATAAATTTAACTCATTTTCCTAAGGATAAAACGTGCAAAAAATATAAAGAATCCCTTTCTTGAAAATCAAAACGGTCCAACATTTATGCCTAATTATAAAATTTTAGGTAAGGATGTTCTGGAAATATATTAAGCGGATTGACCTGGTCCGCATGTGTGTAAAAGCATGAATAAAACCTATTCACACCGGTTATAAAAAATAAATAAACTTCCTGTCCTTTTCTATAGAAGAACTACTATCCTTATATAAAAAAGGAACTAATTATACTCGGATATCATAAATCCGAACCTAAATTCCCTATATGTAAGGAGAATATAGTCAATTCTTTTGAAAAAAAAATGATATGAAACATGACATGCTTTTACGGGAAATAAACACTAAATAAACAGTTCATGCAAATACTCACACATTGGAATTCGAAGGTCAACCGTATAGTACGTATCCTTACTACTAGGGTGCCTAACACCTTTCCTAGGGGATCACCAGAACCCTTACCTAGAACTTTGGTTTAAGAAGGATTTTTCACGGCTTATGAATAAACTCTTCAAAACTGGTTTTCCCAATTTCCTAAAAATTCAGTGGCGACTCTTTTAAAACAAAGTCCGAAAGAGCACCAACGATTTTTAAGTAGCTTTTTCCGAGCGCTAACCCCACCCGCAAAAAATGCGAACCCTCACAGATGGCAACTCTGCTGGGGACTTAAAGGTTCTAACCATAAGGATTCCAATATGATGTGGGTATATTTTCTTTAACTATTTATTTGTTTACTTTCCCGCAATTATCAACTGTCATTGCATGCATATCATGACTCCGCCACTCCTGGCATTCATTTTACATTTTTTGTTCCAAAGGCGACTTTACGGAGCACGCGATCGTACCTTAACTATAAAACCAAAATACTTCTTTTGGATCCGTTATGAGGCGGGGTTGGTTCGTGGTCATGCAACAGCCCGAACGGTTCGGCCCCAGTTGTCCGCTTGGGCTCCCAATCTTTTGTGAAAATCCAACTTTAGTAAAACTAGGATAGAACTAAGCCAAATCCCTTCCGAACTAGAGCATTCATACCTAGACGAGCTTTGGGTATCTCAGACCTACCTAAAGCTCATTAAGAGAGACCAACTTGTGTTCGGACGGTCTATGACCTGAAGAACGCCGCATCTCATTTGTGAGCAATATGGAAGCATGTTTAGTGCCTATGTGATGAACCATTGACCCTGTGGGGATGGGGGAATCCTAACGGTGTTCTATTTTGTAGATGGAAGGCCGCATCCGTTTTGACATAATTGTTGAGGCTCCAGATTTATTGAGAGTTTGGTGGACATGGTTAGGTGATGCTCACAAAAAGACAGTTACCTACACGCTAGGTCACCTGCTGGCTATCAGGACAATGAAGGGTCTTCGGCAACTAATAGAGGTGTCAGTCGGACATTCGGACTATAAGGAAATGTTGTTCCACTTCAGGGAACTTTAGATGACTCTGACCTTGGAGGAGATTAGGGACTCCATAGACAGCAATGGAACCTGTCTAAGGAGACGACATAAACCAGATCACCACCTGTTATTTCTACAGAGGCCCACAGTCGGCACAAATCATGAAGTTTATTGCACTGATTAAGGCGCCCTATGTGTGTGGACCCACTGTAGCCTTTAGAGATATGTATCGAAGATTAGGAGATGTCACCTGATATACCCTATATCAAAGGGTGATCAAGAATAGAGAAAAGTGGGAAGCTGTTAGACACTTGGCATTCGCCGTAGCATTGCTTTATGGTGTTTCCACAGGGCGAATCGTTGGCCATAAATACCCGAGTCATCTACTTAGCCCATGCTATTTTCTATGGTATAACCAAGGACTAGGAAATGAGGTATTTTGACCTAGCACCCATCATCCTGGCAGACATTTTTCGGGCATTAGAAAAATGTCGGAATGGCTTGCGATACTTCCAAGGATGTAGCTTATGGTTACGATGGTGGATTATCAAACACATTAACATGGCTAAGGAAGTCCAGTATCTGAGCAACCACAACAGGATAGACTGTCTGACCAATTATTGCCCAAACCTTGGTTATATGTCCAAAGGGGCATGGGCCGGCTTCTTTGAGGAATTGACTGAAGATAGGATCTAGTGGATGTTTCCTAACTTTATATAAAAACTGTGGTGGTTCGGGGTAAGAATTGTCCTTTTGTGCCATTAGCAGGGGTTTGTGGAATCCACCCTTATTATCCATCTCGGGTGCAATTTGTTAGGAGGCAAGTGATACCTCATGTAGGAGATCCTGAGCAATTCATCATTGAGCACACAAGGAAGAAGCTCAAGAACGCCGGGGTAATCCTCAGAGAATGGAATGGTCGCGTGAGTTAGGGTCCTAATACTTTAGCTCCAGATAGGTTCGAAGCAGGATATGACCCAAGGTATCATGAATGGCTGCAGGGATATTTGGCCCGTACATCCATCCTAAGGCTCGCACCTCCTCACGATGCCCAAGAAGAGGTGCGTCTGAAGGAATGTTTGGAAAGCACGGATGAGCACTTAGCCCAAATTTTAGAAGAAACG
The DNA here is from genome assembly GCF_029784015.1 of Lycium ferocissimum. Classification (NCBI taxonomy): domain Eukaryota; kingdom Viridiplantae; phylum Streptophyta; class Magnoliopsida; order Solanales; family Solanaceae; genus Lycium; species Lycium ferocissimum. The sequence continues at coordinate 67,137 of NW_026726693.1, read as the reverse complement.
GATCCGATGATAGTCAGGATGGAAATGTTCCAAGCACGACTTCAGATTCAGGCCACCCTTTGAAGGGTGAAGAAGGCCAAGACAATTCAGGCCTCAATATCAGCCGCTGGAGGAGACCCTGTTGATTTACTATTTTTTATTGAGCCCTTTGTCCGCTTCATCATATTTCTAATCCCTCTGGTGAATTTTTATTACTATTTATTAACTAATGATGATTTTTCAGGGCAATGGTTCACTTTCACAAATGGCACTTGCATGCTTCAATCGATTAGGAGAGCCTTAACTTAAAAAGGTTTCAGGAATGCGAATAGTATAAATATCTACCAAATTACATGAATGCTTTCTACGTGCTTCACATGACTATTTGCTAAGTGTGTTATCATATATTAAGGCTTGAATACCTTTGATCCGATGATCTAAAACTACACACCAAAAGAAAGACCAAAATCTTAAAACTTACCCAAATTCATCTCCATAAAAGGTTGACTTACAATGGAAAACCAAGGAGAACAACAGACGCGGACCCTGGGAGAGACAGCGAAAATGCTGAGAGATAATGTGCTACAAATGAAGAAGCACCTTCAAGAAATAGGGAGAAAAATTGAAGAAGTGGACAGATTGCTAAAGATGGTGGGGAACCCGCCCGAGGGCATACCTCAAGAACAATACTATGGGAATCTCCCGGAAGGGGTAAGGGATTTGGTATTGAATTATGTACCTTTAAAGAGGAAGCCCATGACGCCTAGAGAAGGGAATCTAGGAGAAATGAATGAAAGTCAAGGAGGTAGGTCAGACCAGTGGGTAACAAAATCGGACCCGCAAAAGGAGTCGGGACCCCAACAAAAAGCCTCTGAACCCGTTGAGGAAGAATAACTAGAAGTTATTTGGGCAGAATTTCCCCTATTTGGGGAGCATTTCCCCCATTTCCACCACAAAGTGTTGAAGTGAAGAAGATGACTATGAGATAAACGAGCTAATGAAATTTGGGCAGCATTTCCCCTATTTTATCAATGTCGACCATATTACAAAACAATTCCCAAACAACAATAAAAAAATCCCCAATATCATAATCAAGAAGTTATTTTCAATTTAGTCTCAAATTTATCCAAAAATCCCTTTTTAAGTTCATCTCAAAGTCATCTTCTTCACTTCAACACTTTATGACTTTCCACTTTAATTCTTTTCCTTTCCAAGAGGTACTAAACCTTTACATCAAATCAATCATGTAAATAAAGATGGAAAACATACCATATAGTAGGAAAACTTCACCTCACTCGACTCCTTCTAAAACCAAGCTCATCACAACGTTGGAGAGAAACAAGAACAATCACCTTCCATGGATTATCTCTGATGGTTTGATGTTGATCTTCTCTCTTAATGATATAGAAAGGTTTGAAGTGTTATGCAACATTCAAGAACTCTCTAGAAGTGTGGAGAAATAAGTGTGGGAGGTTGAGATGAAAATAGGGTCTTTTGGGATTTAAAAGGTGGCAAAAATCGCCCCTCCCCCCCCCCCCGGCAGCAACTTGCGATGGAGATGCGGCTCAGCATATGGGATATATGGCCGCATCTCCTATCCTCACTATAGGGTGGAGGTTGGGCAGTGGGGGCTGCCATTTTGGTGAGTTTTCTCCCCATATGCAGCCTAACACACTGAGTGTGCGGCTGCATATGGACCCATTTTCCCCGATTTAGAGAAAAAGCGTTCTTTTCGATTTGTTTGACCTCCAATCCTTATGGAACCTTCTTAGAAATTGCATAAAACTTCATTAACCATCTAATATGCCCTATATATCCCCCTCAAGACATTACAAATGTCACACCCCAATCTTGATCAGGGTGTGATGGGCACCCGACCCCGTAACCGGAGCCGAGCGAACCCGCTGACTCCTACTACGTACTCAAATTTTTTTTTTTCAAAACCTCTAAGACAAGTAAACATAAATAGTTTATTGAAATATCCTTTTGTTGTTCTTAAATCAAACAAAGCATGTATCTGTATATAACTCGTATCATAATACAAACTGACTCCCGAAACCCATGACTCTGTCTGCAAAGTCTCTATCTGTACTCGAAAGTCCTGGCACAAGTACGCTGACTCGGCGACACTCCCGAACAAGTGGAGCTTGCCAACCTCGCCGAAGCATCTTCTGTCCTGGCTGCTATTCATCTGGGAGTACCTGCGCGGCATGAACGCAGCCCCCGAAGAAGAGGGGTCAGTACGAGCATTGTACTGAGTATGTAAGACATGAATAGTAATATGATAAAGGCACATGCGGTATGAATAATAACGGCACAATCATACGGAGCTTATCTGGGTTAGATGTAACTTGTACATGTGAGTGCCTTTCAGGCGGATGCCACGCATGCTTAGTTTCTTTCCAGAAAACGGTACTTCTTATTTACATATACAGAAAACAGAACATTTCGGAGAATGGTGTCCTTTACTTACATTCACAGACGCCGAGTACATCGGCTCTCCCACCCCCTTCCCCAACAGTGTCCCAACATATTATACATATCACATATACAGAGAACAGAGCATTTCAGAAAACGGTGTACGGTGTTCTTTACTTACGTTCACAGACGCCGAGTACATCGGCTCTCCCACCCCCCTCCTCCCCAACAGTGTCCCAACATAGTATACATATCACATATACGACGACGCCGTATCCGGCTCTCCCATATCCCGCGTCCGGGCATCCCGCGTCCGGGATGATAAGCCAGCTGAATCAGGTGGACACAGTCGCCCTCCCCATCCCCCACATATACATGTATCATATAAACAGCATGCACATATACGTGTATCATAAGGCAAAGTTACCAATGGAAAGTGTCATTTATGAGAAAAACATCAATAGGGCCATAAGGTATAGTTTCATCTTCTTAGAACCTTTATGGCAGTCATTCCCTATAATAGAGTTGAGATATCAAGAAATTGTTTAACATTCCATATTTTCATTTTTATAGAAGAACATATTATCAACATAACTATCGTAGGCATTTTCTTATTTTCGATTCTATCGTTATCATTATAGGATCATATTCTTCACCTTAGTCAAGGAATCATCTTTGTCGTACTTATCATGGACGTATGTTCTTCCTTAGCATTATCGTTATCACGGTCATCATAGACATTTTTACATTAGGATAGTGATGTACCTATCGTTTGATAATCGGGACGGGGATCAAAAGTTTCCTTAGGATTCAACTCCAAAACAAGTCAAACGAAGCGATAGGAAAATCCGGGAACAATGGGCCCACCTCGGGTCAAATGAGGCGGCGTACACAGTTGACGTATAATATGTTTCATGACACTAGTTAGGAGAGTTTTAGGATAGTCGGGTCTTATTTATACAAGTTCTAGAGGTCTAGGAGGTTTTTCCCACATTTTGCACAATTTTTATTTCAATTCTACTGAATGAATAGTAACAAATTTCAATCTTGGATTCCGAGAAAAGGAATGGTCCCCGAGGCCCGTATCCAGCCCTATTACATCTAGGACATGCCAAGAAAGGAAAGTGAAGTCTTACATACCTCTTTCCGCTCCATATGCTGTTCCAAATTCAAGCTCCAAATTCGCCAAAATCCACAATTTGGTCATGTTTACCAAAACTTGATCAGAAGCCTTTAGAGTTGGATTCTTAAATGAACTTGGCTACCGAAATTTCGGCAGCATTTCCCCTGTAAACATATCATGCCACCAAGTTTAACTTGGCCGATTTCAACCCATAACAATCCCGGGAATTCAACCCGGCCAAACTAACAATAACTCCATCAATCTTGCCAACAATAACAACAAGTATTCTAGCAACACTTCAATATCCAATCTCATTCAATTCACATAACTTTCAAGATGATACAATCAACATTCTACTCCATCCAACACCTCCCATTTCCAATAAAACGATAACAACATATATCTTTCTTTCAAATTCATAACTTTATCAACAATCTTATATGTTAGCAAGATCATTTCCATAATATTCAAGAAAACATATTGAAATCATATTAAGCTCCAAATCAGCCCACACAACTTATAGCTTCAACTTGGATCATCACTCTTCATTTTACGTTATAGAATTCATTACGACGACAACCAACATACAAGATAACATCAATTCATTCCTTACATACCAAACAGCCCCTACACGGCCCATTCCTCAACATACATAATCCTATGAGTTTCATTCATGTTCTACACTCTCCAACAACACATAAACATGCTAAATTCAATTAATTCATTACTTCTAAACATTCAACCATGCACACGGCCACACAACACTTCACACGGCCCAACTTGAGCATGCAATATTTCATGAATTTCCATCATTTCTACATTCAACAACATGCATAAACCACTCATAACACATAAAAGAGAAGATTAAACCTCACCTTCTTTGCTCCCTTCAATACTCGGCTATGGCATCCTTTGCAAGAACGAATGGTTTTCTTCCTTCAACAACTACTCCATGTCGACGAGGGCCTCCTAATTAGTAAGAAAAAAACAAGAAAATAATTCTTCATGATCAAAAGGAAGGGGCTGGTTTCGGCCAGCCCTTGGCTGATTCTCTCCTTCTTCTTTTTCTCTCAATTTTTCTTGAACTTTCTTGAATTAAAATGATGAGGTGTGGTCTTCTTGACCACCACACACATATATATATATATATTCATGGCACATGGCTGATCATGTGCAGCCCTTGGACGTTTTTCCCCTTCTTTTTTTCTTTTTTTTTTCCTCCAATTTTCTCAAATTCTCTAGAATTTTCTTTAGATTTTAAGAGATGAATTCTTCCTTGTCTCCTTTGTCCACATGTATATGTTTAGCCTTCATAATTATCAAACGAACACATGGCACCACTTGGCTTCTCCAAGAAGTCATGAATAATAATAACTTCCCAAATTCCAAATTTGCCCATAATGCTCCATTCCAATAAAAAGGATGAATACGCAACTTGTATGTTCAAAAAAAAAATTGTAACCTTGTCCTTGACTTCCCGACATTAACTCGGAATATTCAAACGTACAAAATGCGAGGTATAACAACAAAACAATGTACAACTCAAATAATACGAAACCTTCCCAAAATATGACTCAAATTCTAATTCTTTCAACGAACTTACTTTCACCGCTTCATGTGACTCCAAAACCTTTAGGTACACACTTAAAGTAACAAATAACCTCCTTAACCTTATAATGGCTTCATGTCCACTTTAGTCTTGTGTTAGTTTACTCGTAATGCAAATAACAGGAAATTTCCAAGATGTAACAGTGATAATAACTCATGGTCCTTAATTGTCTAGGCTTAAAAGATGAAAAAAAATAGAAAGGATCTTACAATTATAGTCTGAGTAAAAGAAGAGGATAAAAGAATAGGAAAAGAGGGAAAACTATGGTTGAAACCTTAAGAAAAAGTTTTGACTTTGATACATGAACTGTCCAATCTTCTTCTGGTATATGCTGAAGGGTAATAAAGAGGATCATAAGTGTAGATGTAGGGGTTTGAAAACCACTTGGGTAAATGGGGGAAGTATTTTAAAGACATCTTCAGAGAAGGTTGAGAAAGGTTCAAGCATCACTTGACCCACATTATCTTTCTTCCCAAATAAGAGATTGTCATGGCATTATTCATATGCCTATGAGGTGTAACCTGCTACCTTTGCACATTTGGTATTTCCTTGCCATTTTGTTAAGTTAAATGGATCCTGAAAAAATGAGTTTCTTGTGCATTTATTAATTGTTCACTCAGATTAATAGACCTGTTCTTGCTGTGTATGTTTCGATATGTCTTATGGGAGGTGGTTTGACTAGATTATGTGATGTATGATAATTTGGAAGATTGTAGTAAAACTAGAAAGAGGAGGAGGCTTTTTTTCAAAAAAAGGTATACTATTTGTTTGGAGATAAGGCCAGAAATTTTTTATGAGGATGATATAATAAGGTATGACAAATTCTTTGATAATTGGTTAAGTTGGGTTCATAATTAAGTCCTTTATGTGAATTCTGTGTGGACCGATTTATGTCCAACTTGTGTTTTAAAAATGGTTTGTCTTCTCCCTTATTCCAAATAACAGTAGAACCTTAAAAGTAAAGAAATTAGTGGCTTACATCAACTTAAGGTAATAATACAATGTCTTAAGGGTATATTTGACCTTTCTATGTGATACTTTGGATAATACTGTTATATCCCGTATTTTGTACATCGAGACAATCCGGGTTAACTATGATAAGTTAGGGACAAGACTAATCCGGGATACAAAGTCGAGACTTTTAACTACGATTTTATTTTAAGACATGAGTTGCTTGTGATTTAGTTGGCATGGAATATTAAGAAAAAAAGGGGCCATGTGGCCGGCCACCATGGTGTGGGCCAAGGGCCACATGGATGGTGATTATATGTAACCAAAAGATGACTAAGTAGTCATCTTTCTCATCTCAACACTTAGGAAAAAATCAAGAAGCTTGGAGATGCAAAGAGAAGGCAACAATATCCCGCATTTTTGTACGTCGGGACATTCCGAGTTCATTGTGGAAAGTTAGGGGCAAGACTAGTTCGGGATACGAAGTCGAGAATTTTAACCACGATTTATTCCAAGGCATGAGTTGCTTATGATTTCATTGGCATGAGATATTATGGAATTTGGGATTAAAAGTGGATTATGGAAAGTTGAACATCTCAAGAAAAATTTAGGGGCCAAAAGTTAATTTTTGGAAAGTTGAAAATTCAAAAAAATGAGGCCATGTGGCCGGCCACCTAAGGTGTGGGCCATGGCCATATGGGTGTTTTATATATGTGAATCAAGATGACTATTATTCCATGCTTCATCATTTTATCTCTAGAAATTTCAAGAAAGTGGGAGAGAAATTAGCAAGGCCATTCGGCCATAGTGAAACCAAGCAAGAGAAAGAGAGAAATTGATCAAAAAAATATTTGTTTCAAGCAATTCCACTCTATAGAAGGTGAATAACAACATGGAGGGGTTGTTGATATAGCAAGAACAAGAATTAGTTCAAAAGCAAGCCCTAGCTAAGTTGAAGAACCAAGTGAAGAAGGTATGCTTCAATCTTCTCTTTTATATATTATAAATGGTTTATGGAGGTTATAATATGTGGAAATGAACCAAAATCATGAAAATATGGATGTTGGGTTTGAACCGTGAGGATGGGTGTTAGACCGTGTGTATGTGTTGTTGTGTTGGAGTAATGAATTAATGGTAGTTAGCATGTTTGTATGATGTTGTAGTGTGTAGAAATGGGATGAAAATTTTGGACTTTGGAATATAATGTGTGGCCGTATATATATAGTGTTGAAACTGTGTATATATGTGATGGGTATGTCAAGAATGAATTAATTTCATTTAGTGTGTTGGTTGTTGTTGTTGTGTAGACTCTATGTTGATAATGGAAGTGTTATGATTCAAGTTGAAGATTAAAACCGTGTGGGCTGATTTGAGAATTAATGTGACCTTAATGTAGCTCCTTGAGTTTGTGAGAATAATGTTATTAGAGTGTGGTTTGTTGGTGTAGTTTGTGAATTTTGACGAAAGAAATGTGTCGTTGTGGTTCCTATGGAAATTGGAAAGTTTCGGGTAAGGTAGTAAGTTGGTTTGGCCATTTGGAATGTTGTACGAATTATTTAAAGTATTCTTGAATGTTGTTTGAATGGTTGTTGGTATTGTTGGAATGGTTATTGGTATTGTTGTTGACAAATTGGCCAAGTTAAATTCTCGGGGTGTTGTATTTACAGGGGAGGTGCTGCCCAAATTTCTGTAGAATTGGGTAATGGTTTGGAATTGAATTTCCTAAATGCTTATAGCTAATGGTTGATATTTATTGACGTCGTGTAGACTTTGGAGAGCCGAGGCCTGAGTTTGGATTAGCTAAGGAAGCAAGCGAGGTATGTAAGGCTTCCTCTTTCTTTGGCATGTCTTAGACGTAAGGTGAATATCATACGAACCTCGGGAACTCACTCTTAAGATCCGAGCTTATATGCGTTTCTTCTTCGCTTCTTAAAGTTAATTCTCCTAATGTAGACAATCCAAAGTTCTTATGTTTTGTTACGAATGAGTTTTAAATGTTCTAAAAAGAATTGTGTCCTTAAAGGGGTTTCGTAACTACGAACTACCGTAACTTTCGTAGACGAGCTCGGATCGCCCCGAAACCTTCATAGGTGACTCCATAAGGCATAATATCCCCCAACTTTCATAGGCGGGCTCGGGCTGGGTGGATGCCCGTCCGTGGGCCCTCGAGACTTTCCTTGTACAGTTTTAACGTTTTTGTAAAGAACTTAACATGTTTGTTATCTTAACCCCCGAATATGATTACCTATTTATGTAACGAGTTTGAAATGAGAATTGTTATGTATATGATTCCGACATGAAGTTATGATCTTTAAAGTTCGGTTTGATATGTGCCCGAGTGGCCTTCGGAAGAAACGTGATTGGACTATTGTCCTAATTTGCAAATAATGATTTGTTTTAATTAATTTATTAAATCTTTGTGAATGTTTACATTGCATTTGGTTATGAATATTATAAGTTGCATGTAATTCCCACGATTCTGCTCGTGCACATTATTATTACTTCCTTCGCCGAGTCCCGGGCCGGTTGTTATCGTGCGCACAATCCGAAGTATGATGAGCTTCCGAAGTATGATGAGTTTCTGATATGATATGATATGTTTCCGAAGTATGATGAGTTATATGTTTCGATATATGATACGATATGAAGTATGATTACGAAATATGATATGATTCGAATTATGATGTGATTCGGAGGAGATGTTCGGAGATTTACAAAACTTCCGAAGTATGATGATTTGTGGCGCCCAAGGCGGAGGGCGACCACGTTCGTCCGCCGGGTCCCATTATGGACCGCGTATGATATATGTTCTTGATATGCATGATTTGTGTTCAGAAGTAAGTACTCTGACATTCTGGTTATTATACATGTTTTCTATAACTCACATATGATCTCTGGTGATTGATATGCATATGATACGTGATTTTGATAAATCTGGATTATGATCAGTTGATGTCGGAACAGGTGGTGGGGCAAACCCAGTGGTGGGGCGGATTCCACCCTGGTTTAGGCGAATCCCATATCGGTTAACGTCAGCTCATACGATATGTTTGATTTTCCGTATATATGACACAGAAATGTTTTTTTAAGAAAGCCAAGAGTTTTGGCATTCTGACTACTATATTTACTTTCCGTACTTTTTACTTCGGTTATGATGACACGGCTATGATATGATTTTACTTACCGACATACGTATATGCATGACAAGCGTTTCAAAAGACAAGTTTTGATCATCTGATTATTACACTCGTTCCTGTAACCCTTATTTTGATTATGATCCTGTTTACTGTCTTTCCTGCTTTACATACTCAGTACATATTCCGTACTGACCCCCTTTCTTCGGGGGCTGCGTTTCATGCCGCGCAGGTACAGGTACACGATCTGGTGGTCCTTCGGTCTAGGGCATCTATCCCGCGGTTTAGAGTGCTCCCCTTGATCCGGAGCCTGCTTTTTGGTACAGATCTTTATGTTATTTGTATATACATATACTGTTCATGGGCACGGCGGGGCCCGGTCCCGTCATATGGTTCTGTTATGAATCTTAGAGGTCTGTAGACATAAACGTGTGGGTTGTGGGCGAGTTCTATACAGTTGTGTTTGTTTGGTTTGTGTTCTTATGTTTTAGTAGCCTTACCGGCTACATCCGTTATGTATATTTGTATATGTGTATTTATATACGTATATATGTATATCAGTTTTGGGGCGATGTTTTACCTTCGCCTATGCTTATGCCACTAGTAGCACGATTATGGTTGATGGGTACGTACGAGTGCCCAGCTCGGGCACTAGTCACGGCCTACGGGGTTGGGTCGTGACAAAGGCCATTCGGCCATGGTTGCAAAAATTTGAAGACCAAAAATAGCCATCAAAAAAATATTTCTTTCTAGCAAACCCACTAATGGAAGGGTCCTTGTTAACGTGGGAGTGTTGTTGGAATCAATCGACCTCTCGTTTTCATCATTCAAAACCCTAGCTAAGTTGTAAAGTTGAAGAGAAAAGGTAAGGTTTAATCTTGTTTTTATATGTTATATATGGTTTATGCATGTAGTAGTATGTAAAAGATGGATGGAATTCATGAAAAATTGCATGTTGAAATGGAGCCGTGTACATGGCTTGAGGCCGTGTAGGTGTATGTTGTGTAGGAGGGATGAACTAGTTTTATTTAGCATGTTTGGTTGTTGAAGTGTGTTGAAATGAATGAAAATCATGAAATTTGTATGTGGGTGTGTTGGCCGAATATGGGTTGTATGGTGTAGCAAGGAATGAATTAATTTTCTTTAGTGTTTTGGTTGTTATTGTTGTTGTGGATTCTATGTTGAGAATGAAAGTTTAAAGACTTGAGTTGAAGTTGTAATGGATGTGGGACGTTTGGCACCTTAATGTGATTCTTATGTAATTTTTATATTTGAGGAAATGACATTGTTAATGTGTGAATTTTTCGTGTAATTCATGAATTTGGGAGAAAGGAATATAGTTGTTGATGTTCTCGGGTTTTGGGGTTGTTTCGGGTGAGAGGGAGTGTTGTTTGGGATGTTTGAAATATTGTGTGAATTGTTTAAAATGTCCTTGAATATTGTTGGTATGGGTTCGGGCTAGTATTTGAATGTATGAGCGTTGATGTTAGTTTGAATGTAAGTCGTTGAATTGAATATAATGGAATGTTGTTAAATTATGTAGAAAAGAGTATTTAATGTTAGAATGCGTTTTGAATTGATTATTGATGTTGCTAGTTTGGTTGTTGGTGTTGTTGTTGATGAATTTGGCCGAGTTGAATTCTCGGGGTTGTTGTATTTACAGGGGAAATGCTGCCCAAATTTCCGTAGAATTAAGTGTTAGTTTGGAAATGAACTCCTAAATGCCTATAGTTAACGTTGGTATTTAATGATGTTGTGTAGATCTTGGGGAGCCCGAGACTTAGGATTGGATTAGCTTTGAGAGCGGATGAGGTATGTAAAGCCTACCCTTTCTTTCTTTTGGCATGTCTTAGTTGTAAGTAGGCTAAGATCTAAGCCTCGGGGTAACTCTATTCATAAGATCCGGGCACGTCTATAATCCTTATTCACTTCTTGATGTTCGTAGCCGTAATATAGTCAAATTATGGTCCTTGTATCCTTTGTTTGATTGGAAACTAAGTGTTGCATAAAGAATTTCGTTTTTAAAAAGATTCTGTAACTACGAACGACCGTAACTTTCGTAGACAGAACCGGATCGCCCCGATAAGCTCGTGGGAGGTTCTGTAGTGTATCATGACTCTAACCTTCATAGGTGGGCTCGGGTTGAGTTGATACTCGTCCGTGGGCCCCACAACTTCCCTTGTATAGTTCTGATGACTTTGAAAGAACTTAGTATGACTATCACCCTAGCCCCCGATGTATGGTTAGTCTACTTGTCTGTAATGATGATTTTTTTTATGCATATGGTTACTCACGACTCTGTTCGTGCATCCTGCTGTATCGTTCGCCGAGTCCCGGGCCGGTTATGTCGTCGTGCGCACTATGTTATATTCCGGTGTTATGGTTCACCGAGCCCCACGTTAGAGGGCCGGGGACCCTATATAGTTTGGTGTTAAGCTGTGATTATGGTGTTATGATGTGTTATGGAGATATGTCGGGTTACGGAGATTTGAAACCTTCTGGTGTTATGGCGCCAATGACGGGCGGGCGACCATATTCCTTGAGCCCCATGCATGATTTGTGTTTTAAAAGTAAACGTTTTGGTATTTTGGATATTTCACTTATTTTCTGTACTTCTATTTCGATTATGATTGTTTACTGTATTTCTTGCTTTGCATACTCGCACATATTCCGTGCGACCCCATTCTTCGGGTCGCGTTTCATGCCCGCGTGTACGGACGTCCATTTCGGTGATCCGCCGGCCTAGACACCTACTACTGTGATTTTGGAGTGCTCCCTTTGTTCTGGAGCCTATATTTTGGTATATATACTCTTCCGTTGCACATGTATATATTTGTTCAGGGGTACGGCGGGGCCCTGTCCCGTCATATGATTCTGTTGTTCTATTTAGAGGTCTGTAGACATGTATGTGGGTTGCGAATATTCCTGTTTGGGTTGTGTTTGTATGGTATATGTTGTGGGCGGTCCCATTCGCCGTGGCAGCCTTGTCGGCTTGCGTTTGTATATGCTCTGGGACGTTGCGCCATATTAGCCTTGCTGGCTTCTGTGATATATATATATATATATATATATATATCTGTGTTTGCGACAGTTGGGATAGTGTCTGATATTTGTATATGTACAAGCTATTTGTATGCGATTCTGGTTAATGAATGTGTTTGGGTGCCCAGCTCGGGCACTAGTCACGGCCTACGGGGTTGGGTCGTGACAAATACATCTTATTTCCCATTTTGGGATATGTTCTTGAGTCCATTAGTCCAAGGCCTAAGTAGAATAGAAAAAATTGATTTGGTTATGTCGGATAGATGTGTTTTCCCTTTTTGTGAAGCATTAGAAATCTGCTAAAGATATGTCATACTTGTCCAGTTTGAAAAAAGGGAAATTAGGAATAGGCCACAACTTACGAACATGTCTAAATCATTGTGCATCATCTTTTAAAGCCCACTTGAATCTTTACGCAATGGAATAGGATTAGGAGAAAAGGTCTAAAATGATTTTAAACTCTGAACTTAAAATAAGAACCTTCTGTGCATCCATGGGACTTTTTGGCCCTTCTACTTGCTTAAGTTGTGGGTGAAAAAGTGGTTGCTATACCTAGGGGTATATACTTTACATAAAACCATTAGGACTTGAAAGTTCTTTGGCAATTTCCCACAATTGATCCTGCCTTGGTCTTTATTTTTGCTTGTGTCTTAAACTAGATTCTGCTGAGAGCAATACAAAGACCGCACCTGTGTTTTGTCAAGGTTAATGAAATCATGGCTCTCATGGCACTCCCTTATCCTAGTTGGACCTATCTATGCTTTGTTCGTGTTAGTATCATAAATAGTTAAGTGGATTAAGTATGCTTACCTTGTGTGCTACACACTAGTAAATGGTTGTTTCAATAAAAAGAACTTTGACTTTCACCTATTTGGATTGGTACATATCATGTCTGTTAGGATTACAGTTTTGTTCCCTGTTTGTTTCTTGTATTCTTTGTGAGGATCACCTAGACTTTAGAATATAATTCCTAAAAAGTGGCAAGAATCTTTACTTGGATTGTGAATAAGACATTTAGGCTCATTTGAGGATTTTTCTTAAATAGTTCGACATGTACTCTATGAATGCCAAATCTATTGTGTTGTACCATGTCTAGAAGCTGATTTACCTTATCCTTCTGTTCCTTTTATACTTTGCCACATCAACTTGATTCAATACTTTTAAGAACTGTGCTATTCCCATGTGATTTTATGTGTTGTGATTACTTGATTTGGTTCAATCTTGGATATGTTACACCCATGTAGATTGCTTTCCTTTTCCATGTTTAGATCATACTTAGTGCCTTGGTCTTGGTTCATAAGATTAATTTGCCTGTTGAGCCTATCCATCTCTTTTCTCTTTGTTCTCATATTTTCTTGTTGACTTGTAATTGTTCAATATCCATGTCTATTGGACATATCCTATTTATTCCAAGCCATGTGTGTGTTTGTGTATGTGGATGTCTTCTATGGTTATTGTTGGTTGAGAGGCCGTTTAGGTTAAAGGGGGGACTTAGTTTGAGCTTTCCCCTGGTGACCAGCCATGCCGGAGGTTCATAAAATCTCTCAGAACTTGTGCGGCATCAGGAATAAGGGGGGGGGTGATGACTTGGCCTTCCCACCACCTAGGTTTGGGGTTATAGTTTAAGGACATGGAAAACACATATGCACATCACATGCGCTTATGAATAAATAGGATATATTGCATGTACATGTGTATATTTAGGTATATAATAGGACTTGTAAATGAATAGTGCAGCTTTGTATATAAATGTGTATAGTATATGTATGATAAGAACAATAAAATATAAACTAACTGGGGTCTTTGCTTCTTTCTCCTCTCTATTGGATGGCCACTTGGGCCAAGGTCCAGCCACTCTATTGGGTCTAAAGCCCAATAGGGAAAATTCTTTCAAGTTTCATTAAGTCTAAAATAGAAGGAAGGGAAGCTAATGTATTGAAGGCCAAATCATGGTTAAAAATGACAAGAAGGCCCAACCATGGGTTAAAATGGTTGGGGTTTGGTACACCTCAGTTTACCTTCCTTATATATTTACGCTTTTATTTATTTGCTTAAGGTGCTTTCTTGTATTGCATTCATTATTTGTAAAACCCACAAACATTATTGGAATCGTTTCTGTTGCGAATTAGGCATCTTAGAAAAAATGGTGCATATGCCGTTTAGATTGACTCTAGCTCCTAAAAATTCTTTTGAAAAAATCTAGAAAACACATACTGATTTTGATTAAATAAAAATGGAAGGCAACTTCGCTTGTTTAAATAAAGCAACAAACCAAAGAGGTTTTTTTGGGAAAGACAAGATAGTGTTATCATATCGTTCAAAATTACGAGGATGAGTAAAAGTAGACAAGAAAATCCTTTTCAATTATCGAAATGCATTTTCTGGGTTTTTGAGTTGATAAAAATGTGACATTTTGGGCCAGAGACCACCTGAGTCTTTCTTAAAGAAAACCGAATGTTTCAAAAAATAGTTTTTGGGCCAGAGCCCATTTGGTTTGGTATTTTTGAAAATAAAATGACATGAGCCATTTTGGGGCTAAAGAATCCACTTAGACTCTTTTTAGTATAAATTTGTTGATCAGAAAACATGGCTGAGGCCCATGTTTAACAGCTAAAATAAGACATTTTTTGTACTAGAACCCATACAGTTTTTCTTTTTGAAAAAAGAAACAAAGAACGCAGACCTTTCGTTTGGTTAAAGCCCATCTGATTATTTTAAACTTTTGGTTGAAAAAATTCTGGGCTAAAGCCCACGTTTTAAACAAATGAAGTAAAGTATTTTGGCCTAGAAAAAGAAATGGATTTCAAAAGCTGAATTTTGCCTTAATGTAAATTTGAGATTTTGTTCAAAATAAAACATACATATAACGGATACATTATTTAAAGGGAATATATGCATAAGTTATTAGACCATAAATTTAACTCATTTTCCTAAGGATAAAACGTGCAAAAAATATAAAGAATCCCTTTCTTGAAAAATCAAAACGGTCCAACTTTTATGCCTAATTATAAAATTTTAAGTAAGGATGTTCTAGAAATATATTAAGCGGATTGACCCGGTCCGCATGTGAGTAAAAGCATGAATAAAGCCTATTCACACAGGTTATAGAAAATAAATAAACTTCCTGTCCTTTTCTATAGAAAAAGTACTATCCTTATATATAAAAGGAACTAATTATACCCGGATATCATAAATTTGAACTGAATACCCTATATGTAAGGAGAATATATTCAATTCTTTTCAAAAAACGATATGCAACATGACAAGCTTTTGTGGGAAGTAAACACTAAATAAACAGTTCATGCAAATACTCACACATTGGAATTCGAAGGTTAATCGTATAGTACGGATCCTTAATACTAGGGCGCCTAACACCTTCTCTAGGGGATCACCAGAACCCTTACCTAGAACTTTGGATTAAGAAGGATTTTTCACGGCTTAAGAATAAACTCTTCAAAACTGGTTTTTCCAATTTCCTAAAAATTAGGTGGCGACTCTTTTAAAACAAAATTCAAAAGAGCACCAACGATTTTGATGTAGCTTTTTCCGAGCGCTAACCCCGCCAGCAAAAAATACAAACCATCACAGATGGTGACTCTGATGGAGACTGAAAGGTTCTAACCATAAGGATTCCAATATGATGTGGGTGTATTTGCTTTAACTATTTATTTGTTTACTTTCCCGCAATTATCAACTGTCATTGCATGCATATCTTGACTCTGCCACTCGTGGCATTTATTTTAAATTTTGTTCCAAAGGCGACTTCGCGGAGCACGCGGACGTACCTTCACTGTTTGTTCATAGTCATCCAATAGCCCTAACGGTTCAGCCCCAGTTGTCTGCTTGGATTCCCGATCTTTTATGAAAAACCCACTATAGTAAAACTAGGATAGAGCTAAGCCAAATCCTTACCAAACTAGAGCATTCATACCTAGACGAGCTTTGGGTATCTCAGACCTATCTAAAGCTCATTAAGAGAGACCACCTTGTGTTCGGATGGTCTATGACCCGAAGAACACCGCATCTCATTTGTAAGCTATGTGGAAGCATGTTCAGTGCCTATGTGATGAACCATTGACCCTATGGGGATGGGGGAATCCTAACGGTGTTCTATTTTGTAGATGGAAGGCCGCATCCATTTTTACATAATTGTCGAGGCTCCAAATTTATTGAGGGCTTGTGGGCATGGTTAGGTGATGCTCACAAAAAGACAGTTAGGTGCACACTAGGTCACCTGCCGGCTATCATGACAATGAAGGGTCATCTGGAACTAATAGGGGTGTTAGTCGGACATTGGGAAGATAAGGAAATATTGTTCCACTTTGGCAAAATTGAGCTGAATCCGACCTTGGAGGAGATTAGGGATGTCATAGACAGCAATGGAACCTGTCTAAGGAGATGACACAAACCAATTCACCACCTTTTATTTCCACAGAGGCCCACAGTTGACCAAATCATGAAGTTTCTTGCACTGACTGAGGCGCCCTGGGCGCGAGGACCTACTGTAGCCTTTAGAGATCTCTATCGGAGATGCCACCGGATATACCCTGTATCAAAGGGAGTTCAAGAGTAGAGAAGAGTGGGAAGCTGTTAGACCCTTGGCATTCGTCGTAGCATTGCTAGGCATTATGGTGTTTCCACAGGACGAATCGTTGGCCATAGACACCTGAGTAATCTACTTAGCCCATGCTATTTTCTATGGTATAACCAAGGACTAGGAAATGAGGTATTTTGACCTAGCACCCATCATCCTGGCTGACATTTTTCGGGCATTAGACTAATGTTGGAATGGCTTTTGATAATTCCAAGGATGTACCATGTGGTTACAATGGTGGATTATCAAACCCATCAACTTGGCTAAGGAAGTCCGGTGTCTGAGCAACCACAACAGGATAGACCATCTGACCAATTATTGCCCGAACCTTGGTTACATGTCCAAAGGGGCATGGGCCGGCTTCTTTGAGGAATTGACTGAAGATAGGATCTGGTGGATGTTTCCTGACTGTATATCAGAAAATGTGGTAGTTCGGGGTAAGAACTTACACTATTTTGAACGACGAGACGATTTGGGTTAACTATGAAAAGTTAGGATTGAGACCATTCCGGGATATGAAGTCGAGACGTTTGACCTTCGATTTTGTTGATGTGACCTAAGTGTGTATGATATTATTGGTATGGAAACATTTTGAAAAATTTGGGACCAAAAGTGGAATTAAGGGAAGTTGGCTATTATTGAAAGAAATGGAGGGAAACATAAGGCCATGTGGCCGGCCACTCTTGGAGTGGGCCATGGCCACATGGTTGGCCATTATATGAAATTAAAAGATGACTAAGGGGCCATTTATCATCATCTATTCCTTAGAAAAATCAAGAAACTTGGAGAGCAAAAAAAAAAAGACCAACCATTCGGCCAACTTGAAGAAAATTCAAGACCAAGATTTAGCCTTCCCAAAATTATTTCTCCTAAGCAAACCTACTAATTTGAGGGTGGTGAATAACGTGGAGTTGTTGTTTCGAGCGTTGGATTGTTCGTTTTCATCCTTGGCCAACTTTGGACAAATTGAGGATTTGTGAAGAAAGGTAAATTCTAATCTTGTTTTATGAGTTATGAAGGGTTTATGTGTGTTGTTGTATGTTGTTATGGATGAAATTCATGAGATATGGCAATTTGAAGTTGAGGCCGTGTGTGTGTGTGTTGGTCGTGTATGTGTGTTGTGTGTTCTAGGTGATGAACTAAGTATTATGTAGTGTGTTTGGTTATTGTGGTGTGTTGAAATAAATGAAAATCATGAATATGTATGTGTGCAAGGTTGGCCGAATATGGCCTTTGATGTGTGTCAAGAAATGGATTGGTTTCCTTGGAATTTTGGTTGTTGTCGTTATGTGAATTCTATGTTGGAAATGAGAGTTTAATGATTCAAATTGGTGTTGTAAGTGTTATGGGCTGATTTAGAAGATTTGGTGCATTTAGTGTAATTTTTATGTTTATGGAAATGTTATGGTTAGAGTATGGATTGTTGGAGCAAATTATGTCTTGAAACCAAGGAACGTGTTAGAATGGAAGTTCTCGGGTTTGGGGGCCAATTCGGGTGGAATGGAGTATTTGTTGGGTTGTTGGAAATATTGTATGAATTATTTAAAGAGTTCTTGAATGTTGTTTGAATGGTTTTAGATTGATAATTGAATATGCGTTCGTTTGATTATATGTTGGTTTGTAAGTATGTAGTTGTAGTAAGCATAATTGGAATATTGTTGGAATGTGTGGAAGAGGATTTTTAATGTTCGAATGCGTTTCGAATTGATTGTGGATATTGTTGGAATGATTGTTGGTTTGTTGTGTTGTTGAATTTGGCCGAGTTGAATTCTCGGGGTTGGTCCATTTATAAAGGAAGTGCTTTGCCCAATTTTCCGTAGGATTATGTACTAGTTGGAAATGAGCTTTTAAGTGCTTATGGTTGACGTTGGTACTTATTGATGTTATGTAGATCTTGGAGAGTTCGAGATATAAGTTTGGTTGGATTAGCGTTGTGTGCAAGCGAGGTATGTAAAGCTTAACCCTTCTTTCTTTTGGCATGTCTTAGTTCAATATAGGCTACGATACTAGCCTCGAGGAAATTCCATTCTCATGATCCGAGCCTGACTATGATTCGCGTTTGTCTTTTGGTACTCGTGTGTTGATGTGAGAAAATATTGGTTTTGATGTTGTTGGAAAAATTGATTTTAAAGTTGCATAAAAAAAAAACTTGGTTTTCAAAAGAGTTTTATTCTTAAACAATGTTGAAACTTCGAACGCTCATAACTTTCGACTAAGGGCTCGGATTGCCTCGATATCGTCGTGAGAGGTTGTATGACGTGTGATGAGTATGATTTCCATAGGCGGGCCCGGCTCGGGTTGACGCTCGTCCGTGGGTCCCGCGACCTTCTTTTGCACTTTTCTGATGACGTTTGAGAGAGTTTGGTATGACGATTTTCCCGATCCCCAAGTATGGTTATTTTACTTACTTTTTGGACTTATGATAATGATTTTATGCATATGGTTACTCACGACTCTGTTCGTGCGGTTTGTTGGTACCTCGTTCGCCGGTTCCCGGGCCGGTTTTGTTGTCGTGCGCACTATGATATATTCTGGAGTTATGCTGTGCTACGGTTCCCGAGACCTCGCCATAGGGCCGGGTTCCGTTTATGGAGTTATTCTGTGATATGGCTTATGATGTGTTGTGATGATGTGTTGCGTTCGGGGTTGTACGGAGATTTGAAACCTTCTGGTGTTATGCTGTGTTATGGCGCCATCGACAGGCGGGCGACCATATTTTCTGTGCCCTTTTGCATGTTTTCTATTTTGAAAATAAACATTTGGCATTTGGAAATGTACTTACTTTCGGTACTTCGGTTTCGAGTGTGATTCGATTATTTACGTATTTCCGCTTTGCATACTCAGTACATATTTCGTACTGACCCCCTTTCTTCGGGGGCTGCGTTTCATGCCCGCAGGTACAGACGACCGGTTTGGCGATCCGCCAGTTTAGGAGACCCATTCTGCTGTGTTGGAGTGCTCCTTTTATCCCGGAGCCCATATCTTGGTATATACTCGTTCGTTGCATATATATATGTGTGTGTTCAGGGGTACGGCGGGGCCCTGTCCCGTCATATGATTCTGTTGGTTTGTTTAGAGGCCTGTAGATGTATATGTGGGTTGTGTGCCTACCTTGTACAGGTGTGTTTGTATATTATACGTTTTGGGCCAGTGAGCCATCGGATAGCCTTATCGGCTTTCGATATATGTATATATGTGTTTGAGTTTGAGATGTGTTTGAAGTAGCGTTTGATATTTGTGTCGGCATAAGCCACCGTGTGTGATTCGGGTTTGACGAATGCGTTTGGGTGCCCAACTCGGGCACTAGTCACGGCCTACGGGGTTGGGTCGTGACAAAAGTGGTATCAGAGCGGTTTGTCCTCGGAATGTCTACAGGCCGTGTCTCGTAGAGTCTTGTTTATCGGTGTGTTGTGCACCACATCTATAAACAGGAGGCTACAGGACATTTAGGATGTTACTTTTCCTTGAATCTTAGATCGTGCGATAGAACTGTGCTACTAGGATGACTCTTTTCTGATCAGTTGTTATGGTTTTTCAGAGATGCCTCCGAAGAAGACGACGGGCGCCCAGAAGGGCAAGGCGAAGGCAGATGAGGCTAGTCGGGCGCCGAGGGTTACACGGGCTCGTGCGCAGACTAGGCCGGCTTGTTTTACATTCGGAGGGTTCGGCCACTCCACCGCCCGGGGAGGGCCGGAGTAGGCCCCTCGGCGGTTCCGGCGCCCGCTCCCCGGCCGGATACGGAGGGCGGGACGGCCGAGGAGGCCGTACGGTTGTTGACCACGGCGGTGGCGAGGTCGGAGTTCGGGGACGCGGGCGAGAGGCAATGATGATGGCGACGGGCGTGATAGCACGAGGGTTCGTGACTTCTTGACGTGTGGCCCCCGCGAGTTTTTCGGGTCTGGCTTGAGGAGGACCCCCGTGACTTCGTTCGGGGGATGAGACGTGCGTTAGGGCCGGTCGGGCTTCGAGAGACCGAGTCCGTTGAGTTAGCCTCGCACGGACGCCGAGATGTTGCGGCCAGCGGTATGAGTCTGGGAGCTATCCGGGGGTGAGGATGCTTCCCCGGCCACGTGGGACGAGTTTACGGCCGCCTTTCTCCGTCACTTTACGCCGGAGTTGCGGAGGGCAAGGGTTGATAGATTTCGCAGATACGACGAGAGGGGTCGGAGTGTTCGTGAATATAACTTGGAATTTGATTCTCGGCCCGGTATGCACACTATAGTGGCGGATATGGCCGACCGCATGCATCGGTATGTGATAGGGTTGGACGGCTACTTGATTGATAGGCGCATGACAATGGCGGCGCGGACCGATATGGACATTGCCGGTTGCGGGCGCGCGCCCGGGGAATGGAAGACCGGCGTCGGGCGGCGGTCCGGTAGAGAGATCGTGACGGAGGCCGCCCCGAAGGGGCCGGATCGGCGGGGTATTCGGGAGATTTCCGCGGCGGGCGACCTCGGTATCGATCCGGTGGATATTTTCCGCCGCCGGCCGGGATACTCGGTCGTTAATAAACGATTTGATGACGCGGGACCGTCCGGGCGGATCGAGTTCTAGGGCCTTAGGTCCTCGAGGCAAGCGGAGGTCCCGGTCGGATGAGACCACCCCGACCCCGTGCCCCCACGCGTGGGAGGCCACACCGGGAGAGTGTTTCGGGCCGGTGGTGCTTGTTTTAGTTGTGGCCGTCGGGGCCATCGGATGAGGGATTGCCCGGCCGGGGTTAGTTTGGGCGGTGCGGCGCGGCTGCCGGATCAATTGCCGGTTCATCTTCTTCGGCGGCTACGCGCCCTATGGGTCGGGGTGTGCGGCACCGGAGGCCGTGGCGAGAGGTCGCGGCGGAGTCCCCGGTTCCGGCGGTCCCTCAAACCGCATATACGCTTTGGCAGGTAGGCGGGATCCAGAGGCGGCACCAAATGCGGATCCAGGTATATGAGCTTTTCTTATAATATTTTTATGTATGTGTGTTTGTTGTATGAATGTTGTTTGATAGTGGCGAGTAGGGATCCGGGAGTCGATAATTAGCATTTATAAATAATGGGAATCTTCCCCGAGGTCCTTGTACGACCTTATAAGACTAGTTGAACATTCGAGGACGAATGTTCTAAAGGGGGGAAGGATGTTACATCCCGTATTTTGAACGACGAGACGATTTGGGTTAACTATGAAAAGTTAGGATTGAGACCATTCCGGGATATGAAGTCGAGACGTTTGACCTTCGATTTTGTGATGTGACCTAAGTGTGTATGATGTTATTGGTATGGAAACATCAAAGAAACTTGGGACCAAAAGTGGAATTAAGGGAAGTTGGATTATTGAAAGAAATGGAGGGAGTAACATAAGGCCATGTGGCCGGCCACTCTTGGAGTGGGCCATGGCCACATGGTTGGCCATTATATGAAATTAAAAGATGACTAAGGGGCCATTTATCATCATCTCACTCCCTTAGAAAAATCAAGAAACTTGGAGAAAAAAAACCAACCATTCGGCCAACTTGAAGAAAATTCAAGACCAAGATTTAGCCTTCCCAAAATTATTTCTCCTAAGCAAACCTACTAATTTGAGGGTGGTGAATAACGTGGAGTTGTTGTTTCGAGCGTTGGATTGTTCGTTTTCATCCTTGGCCAACTTTGGACAAATTGAGGATTTGTGAAGAAAGGTAAATTCTAATCTTGTTTTATGAGTTATGAAGGGTTTATGTGTGTTGTTGTATGTTGTTATGGATGAAATTCATGAGATATGGCAATTTGAAGTTGAGGCCGTGTGTGTGTGTGTTGGTCGTGTATGTGTGTGTGTGTTCTAGGTGATGAACTAAGTATTATGTAGTGTGTTTGGTTATTGTGGTGTGTTGAAATAAATGAAAATCATGAATATGTATGTGTGCAAGGTTGGCCGAATATGGCCTTTGATGTGTGTCAAGAAATGGATTGGTTTCCTTGGAATTTTGGTTGTTGTCGTTATGTGAATTTTATGTTGAAATGAGAGTTTGATGATTCAAATTGGTGTTGTAAGCGTTATGGGCTGATTTAGAAGATTTGGTGCATGTAGTGTAATTTTTATGTTTATGGAAATGTTATGGTTAGAGTATGGATTGTTGGAGCAAATTATGTCTTGAAACCGAGGAACGTGTTAGAATGGAAGTTCTCGGGTTTGGGGGCCAATTCGGGTGGAATGGAGTATTTGTTGGGTTGTTGGAAATATTGTATGAATTATTTAAAGAGTTCTTGAATGTTGTTTGAATGGTTTTAGATTGATAATTGAATATGCGTTCGTTTGATTATATGTTGGTTTGTAAGTATGTAGTTGTAGTAAGCATAAGTGGAATATTGTTGGAATGTGTGGAAGAGGATTTTTAATGTTCGAATGCGTTTCGAATTGATTGTGGATATTGTTGGAATGATTGTTGGTTTGTTGTGTTGTTGAATTTGGCCGAGTTGAATTCTCGGGGTTGGTCCATTTATAAAGGAAGTCTTTGCCCAATTTTCCGTAGGATTATGTACTAGTTGGAAATGAGCTTTTAAGTGCTTATGGTTGACGTTGGTACTTATTGATGTTATGTAGATCTTGGAGAGTTCGAGATATAAGTTTGGTTGGATTAGCGTTGTGTGCAAGCGAGGTATGTAAAGCTTAACCCTTCTTTCTTTTGGCATGTCTTAGTTCAATATAGGCTACGATACTAGCCTCGAGGAAATTCCATTCTCATGATCCGAGCCTGACTATGATTCGCGTTTGTCTTTTGGTACTCGTGTGTTGATGTGAGAAAATATTGGTTTTGATGTTGTTGGAAAAATTGATTTTAAAGTTGCATAAAAAAAAAAAACTTGGTTTTCAAAAGAGTTTTATTCTTAAACAATGTTGAAACTTCGAACGCTCATAACTTTCGACTAAGGGCTCGGATTGCCTCGATATCGTCGTGAGAGGTTGTATGACGTGTGATGAGTATGATTTCCATAGGCGGGCCCGGCTCGGGTTGACGCTCGTCCGTGGGTCCGCGACCTTCTTTTGCACTTTTCGATGACGTTTGAGAGAGTTTGGTATGACGATTATCCCGATCCCCAAGTATGGTTATTTTACTTACTTTTTGGACTTATGATAATGATTTTATGCATATGGTTACTCACGACTACGTTCGTGCGGTTTGTTGGTACCTCGTTCGCGGTTCCGGGCCGGTTTTGTTGTCGTGCGCACTATGATATATTACGGAGTTATCTTTGTGCTACGGTTCCGAGACCTCGCCATAGGGCGGGTTCCGTTTATGGAGTTATCTTTGTGATATGGCTTATGATGTGTTGTGATGATGTGTTGCGTTCGGGGTTGTACGGAGATTTGAAACCTTCGGTGTTATCTTGTGTTATGGCGCCATCGACGGGCGGGCGACCATATTTTACGTATCTTTTGCATGTTTTCTATTTTGAAAATAAACATTTGGCATTTGGAAATGTACTTACTTTCGGTACTTCGGTTTCGAGTGTGATTCGGTTATTTCTTGTATTTCTGCTTTACATACTCGGTACATATTTCGTGCGACCCCTTTCTTCGGCGTTTCATGCCGCGAGGTACGGACGACCGGTTTGGCGATCCGCCGGTTTAGGAGACCCGTTCTCTTTGTGTGTTGGAGTGCTCCTTTTATCCGGGCCCATATCTTGGTATATACTCGTTCGTTGCATATATATATGTGTGTGTTGTGTTCGGTACGGCGGGGCCTGTCCCGTCATATGATTCTCGTTGGTTTGTTTAGAGGCACGTAGATGTATATGTGGGTTGTGTGCCTACCTTGTACGGTGTGTTTGTATATTATACGTTTTGGGCCGGTGAGCCGTCGGATAGCCTTATCGGCTTATATGTATATATGTATATATGTGTTTGAGTTTGATATTTGTGTCGGCATAAGCGGTTCCGGTGTGTGGTTCGGGTTTGACGAATGCGTTTGGGTGCCCAACTCGGGCACTAGTCACGGCCTACGGGGTTGGGTCGTGACATTACAAATGGAGAAGCACCTTCAAGAAATAGGGAGAAAAATTGAAGGAAGTGGGCCAGTTACTAGAGATGGTGGGAACTCGCAGGTATGAGACTATGAGAATTTCTCGAGAGGGTAAGGGATTTGGTGTTGAATTATGTACCTTTAAAGAGGAAGCCCATGATGCCTAAAGAAGGGACTCCGTGAAATGAATGGAAGTCAAGAGGTAGGTCGGACCAAAATGGGTATGGACCGGGGGACGCCGAAGAGTCGGGAGCCCAACAAAAAGCCTCTGAACCCGTTGAGGAAGAAGAACCAGAAGAGGGAGGAGGAGAGCCTCAGAACATGGAGGAGGAGGAATTAGAGCCCATTGACATAGAGGCTAGGGGATAGGAAGAACCATTTGAGATGTTTCCTGAATTTGCAGCAGAGAAGAATGATGCCAATAAGGAATCTAATTATAATGCCCCAACCAGCAAGGAATCTTATTTCTATGAACCCTCACACATGGTAGTACCCGCAACCTCCACTATGGAATCAGAGAATTTTAGAAGGGCAGGCCCTGCTGAACCTGCTTGGTGGGGGGTAGCCTTCAAAGCCCATTCCTCCCCATTCAGAGTGGCTCCACGGCCTGTCACCCGTATGGAGGTCTACGAAAAGATAGTTGCCACAGGAGTGCCTTGCACCACTAGGGCTAGGTTACCGCCGCCCGAGTTGGTTTACGCATACAAAAGGTTCCCGTTCCACCGCAACTAGGCTGGTCATACCCTAAACGAGTGTCTGGGTTGAGGAGAAGAATTTATATGTCACGACCCAACCCCGTAGGCCGTGACTAGTGCCCGAGCTGGGCACCCAAACACACTTATCAAGCATAATCAAATACAAGAGGCTTATATGTATACAAATATCAGACGCTGTCTCAAATTATCTCAAACTGCCTCAAACACAAACATATATATATATATATATCAGAAGCCGGCAAGGCTATCATATGGCGCAACGGCCCAAAATATATATAAATGCAAGCCTATAGGTCGCCATGGCGAATGGGATCGCCCGAACATATAACATACGAACACATACACGTACGAAGTAGGCACAACCCACATATACATCTACGTACCTAAACAGACCAACGCGAATCATATGACGGGACGGGGCCCCGCCGTACCCCCCGAACAAACGAGTACATATGCAACGAACGAATATATACCAAAATGTGGGTTCCGGGCAAGTGGAGCACTCCAAGACCGCTGATGGGAATCCCAGCCGGCGGATCACAAATCTTTGTGCCGCGGGCACGAAACGCAATTTCGAAGAAAGGGGTCGGTACGGAATACGTATGCGAGTATGTAAAGCATGGAATGCAATAGACATAATCGTAAACTCCATGGAATTTACAGAAACAAGTATAGTAATCAGAAAAATCAAAAGACTTGACTTTTAATCATATATCATGCGTGTCCATACCATATCATCGAATCATAATATACGTACATCGTACCCGGCCCTCCAATGAGGGACTCGGTGGATAAGGCCATATAATCATCATGCATAGTCATCATATAATCATACATACACGCATGCGTACCCGGCCCTAGTGAGGGACTCGGTGAGTAAAATCATATCATAATCATGTCATCATGCCATCATATATATGCATATACGTACCCGGCCCTCTAGTGAGGGACTCGGTGAATGGTACACCGCCCTTTCGGGACTCGGTGGATAGAATCATCATATGCCATCCTGGCCACCATCCCCATATCATCATATCATCATATATATACCGTACCCGACCCTCTAGTGAGGGACTCGGTGAATAATGCAGTGAATCTGTGCACGAATACATACCCGGCCCGGGACTCGGTGAATAGGAATAACAACGACGCGGCGTAGTAGTGCGAAACCATATGCACATAAAACATCATTACAAACTCAATGGAGTGATCAAAACAAACTCTCTTCTTTTAAAGCCAAGATAATAGTCGATCAAGTTTCCCCGAACGTCACTCGGGAAGATATCCAACAGAACTTTTAGAAAATCGTAAGTACGTATCAGGATCATATGCACATACATCATTACGACATTACTGATTCAAGGGATAAGCAAGTAGTCGACACTCGGGAGTCAAAACAGAAATCATGCTAAGTTTGTTCAAAAACAAGTCATTAGGACTTTACAAATGAAAATCTCGGGGACCACGGATATACGTTAAATCAATCCGGGCCCGCCCATGAAATCTAAAGTCATCATATGTTATCGAATCATTATTATAAACTAAAAAAAAATAAGTAAACTGATCGTACTTGAAATCGGAATAATAGTCATATCATATCCTTTCAAAAATCATCAGAAGTACATAAAGGAAAAGTCGCGGGGCCCACGGATGGGTGTCGACCCAAGTCGGGCCCGCCTATGGAAAACATAATCATCATATGCCATCAAAGTTCCTACAAACATATCGGGGCAATCCGAGCCTTTCTGTGAAAGTTACGGTCGTTCGTAGTTACTGAACTCTTTAAGAACAAAACTTTTTATGCAACGTTTGAAAATCAAATATTCCAAAGACATAAGGGCCAATATTTCATCATATCAAGCACACGAAGACCAAGAAATAAATGAGAGTCATGGACATGCTCGGATCGCGAGAATAGAATTTCCTCGAGGCTCGTGTCATAGCCTATTTATAACTAAGGCATGCCAAAAGAAAGAAGGATTGAGCTTTACATACCTCGATCGCTCTCAAAGCTAATCCAAATCGAACCTATGCCTCGGACTCCCCAAGATCTACATAACACCATTAAATACCAACATTACTATAGGCATTTAGGAATTCATTTCCAAACGAACACTAAATTCTACAGAAATTTGGGCAGCATTTCCCCTGTAAATGCACAACCCCGAGAATTCAACTCGGCCAAATTCATCAACAACAACACCAATAACCAAACTAGCAACATCAATAATCAATTCACTACGCATTCTAACATTAAATACTCTTTCTACATAATCCAACAACATTCAGTATATTCAATTCAACGGCTTACATTCAAGCCAACATCAACGCTTATACATTCGAATACTAGTCCGAACCCATACCAACAACATTCAAGAACATTTTAAACAATTCATACAATATTTCCAACAATCCAACAATTGCTCCAATTCACCCGAAAACTGTCCTAAACCCGAGAACAACACCCATAACACACTCCTAACTTCCGAGTCATGATTTGCTCCAACAATCCACATTCTAACAATGTCATTCTCACAAATATAGAAATTACATTAAATGCACATAATCCCCCAAATCAGCCCGCAACACTTACAATATCAATTTGAGTCATTAAACTCTTGTCGCCAACATAGAATTCATAACGACGACAACTAAAACACTAAGTAGAATTAGTTCATTCTTTGTAACATAACATGACCCATTTTTGGCCACCACCACACATACATATATTGATGATTCTCATCCATTTCAACACACCACAACGATTAACCATGCTACATAGAACTTAATTCATTACTTCTACACAACACAACACACACACGGCCAACACACCATGCACACGGCTCACTTCCACATGCAATATTTCCATGAATTTCATCCATATTTACATACTACAACATGCACACATCATTCATAACACA
This sequence comes from Lycium ferocissimum, assembly GCF_029784015.1. Taxonomy (NCBI): domain Eukaryota; kingdom Viridiplantae; phylum Streptophyta; class Magnoliopsida; order Solanales; family Solanaceae; genus Lycium; species Lycium ferocissimum. Next base: position 38,672 of record NW_026726693.1, on the reverse strand, counting down.
TAAAACAAGATAAAATCTTACCTTTTCCCTTCAACTTCACAACTTGCTAGGGTTTGCAATCGATGAAACGAATGATCTATTGGCCCAAACAACAACTCCACGTTAATGAGGGACCTCCAATTAGTGGATTTGCTAGGAAGAAATAATTTTGTGATGGCTAAAATTGGTCTTCAACTTTTGGGTTTCTTGGCCGAATGGCCTTCAATGTTGTTCTTCAATTTCTAGTTTTTTTTTTTTTAAGTGTAGGAATGGGAAAGATGACTACTTAGTCATCTTTTGTGCTCACATATATGTTATACAAGTGTCCATGGCCCACACATGGGTTGGACCTGTCACACCCTTAATCCGATAGGGTGTGATGGGCACCCGACCCTTACTTAGGGCCGAGCGAACCCTCTGACTATCATAATACTCGTAGTCACAATGGGCCCTTAACCAGATCAGAAATGCATAATGAAAATTTTCGAAAAACGAACATACTTTATATCTTTTCAAATCAAACAAAACTTGCAACCGTACAAAATCTGCAATATCAAATATAACAATACAACGGCTTATAGAGCCGCTCACAACTGACATCTTATACACACGACTCTGTCTGCAAAGTCTCTAACATGACTCAGATATCATAACACAAACAAACTCTGACTCGGTAGCACTCCGGAGGAAGTGGAGCTCGCCAATCTAGCTGGAACGTCTTCCGCTAATGTCTTTTACTCATCTGGGTGTACCTGCGCGACATGAAACGCAGCCCCCGAAGAAAGGGGGTCAGTACGGAATATGTACTGAGTATGTAAAGCATGGAATACAAGGGACGAGATCATAACAGAAATGAAGAGTACAGTAAATGTGCATAATAGTCAGAATACCGGAGTACATGTATTTGTAATACAAATAGTGCATAAGAGGTACAGAAGACAGATATAATAATCAGAATGCTCAAATACTTAGCTTTCTTTTGAAAAGAACATTTCTGTCTCATATGTATATAAAATAGAACATATCATAGTAGCTGACATTAACCGATGTGGGATTCGCCTAAACCAGTGCGGAATGTGCCTCGCCACTGGGTTTGCCCCACCATTGGGTTTGCCCCACCACCGGCTCCGAAACCAACAGATCATATTTCAGAATACATGTATATGTCATATTATCACATTAAACAGAATCATCATATTATCATATCATCAGATTAAACAGAGTCATCATATTACCGTATCATCAAAACAGATTCATTATATTATCGGATCATCACATTATCAAATCATCATGTCATCAGATCATCAGATTATCATATCATATACCCTATGCGGTCCATAATAGGACCCGGCGGATGGAACGTGGTCGCCCTCTCCGCTTGGGCGCCACAACTCATCATACTTCGAAAGTTTTCAGATCTCCGTATCTCCGTCACACATCATAAATCAGAATCATATCATATTTCAGAACTCATCATACTTCGTATCATATCATATCATATTAGGCGCTCATCATACTTCAGAAGCTCATCATACTTCGGATTGTGCGCACGATAGTAACCGGCCCGGGACTCGGCGAAGGAAGTAACAAAAGTGTGCACGAGCAGAATCGTGGGATCTATATGCCATTCAAAACATTTACACAGATTTAACAGAATAATCAAACAGAGTATCATTTACAGGCCGATGGCATTACCCAATTCAAATCTCTTCCGGATATTACTCGGAGCATATCAAATGAAACTTTATCAATCATAGCTACGTACCAAAATCATATACATACGGATTCTCATTTCACACATATACACAGATTCCATAGAACAATCAAACCGGACTATCATTTAAAAGTCAAGCCAATAGTCATAGTTAAATCCAATTCCTTTCGGAGGTCACTCGGGACTTGTCAAGTAAAACTTTGGTCATCATAGTTACGTATCGGAATCATATGTATAAAAATCCTCATACAGACTTAACGGATAACTAAGTAAGCATACTCGAGTGTCGGAATAACAGTCATATTAAGTTCTTTTTAACAAGTTGTTAGAACTATACAAGAGAATATCTTGCGGGCCCACGAAAGATCATCAACCCGATCCTAGCCCGCCTATGGAGGTTTAAGGTCATTACACATTACAAAACTTCCTACGAAGGTTTCAAGGCCATCCGGTTCCATCTACGAAAGTTACGGACATTGGTAGTTACGTACTTTTACAAACAAAGTCTTTCTACACACATTCATATTTAGTCATACAAAAGCGTAAGGACCATAACGTAACTACATTACGAATACGGATATCAAGAAGCAAATAAGGATCATGAACATGCTCGGATCGGAGGATTAGAATTACCTCGGGGATCATATCATGGCCTATTTACACTACGACATGCCAAAGAAAGAAAAGTGAGCTCTACATACCTTGGCCGCCCTCTAAGCTAATCCAACTTACGTCTCGGCCTCTCACAATCTCCCATAAGGTCATTGGACATCCAAAATTAGCCATAAGCATTGAAGAACTCAATTCCAAGCCATCACTTTATCCACAGAAATTCCGGCAGCATTTCCCCTATAAATCCAACCTCCCCGAGAATTCAACTCGGCCAATTATTCAACAACAACCAAACTAACGACCATCCAAACAAGATTTAAGAACATTTCGAACAATCCACAAAATATTCAAGACAATCCCAACACTATGCCATGGAACCCGAAACCACCCATTTCCATAGGGACAACAACAATACATTTCTTTCTTCCGAATTCACACACTACATCACCAATTCCATACGTTAGCAACAATATTTTCATCAAGACAAGAAGCCATATTAAAATCACATTGGCTCCCCAAAACAGCCCACACGATATTACAACTTCAACATAAGTCATTAAACTTTCATTCTCACCATATAATTCTCAACAACAATAGCCAAGAACACTAAATAAATTTGATTCATTCTTCCTTCACAAAGCAGCCACCATTCGGCCAACATACCAACACCCATGATTTCATGAATTCTATCCATTCCTTCACATTACAACATGCACAACCATTCATAACACAACAATCCAACATGCTAAATAAATTAGTTCATCACTTCCATACCATACTACATATACACGGCCACACAACACAACCCCATAACTTCATGAAATTCATTCATTTTACATATCACAACATGCACAAACACCTATAAAACATGTAGAGAAGATCAAACCTCACCTTTTCTCATCCACCTTCTCCACTCGGCTAAGATGCATGATGGCAAGAACGGATGATTCTCTTGTTCCAACAACTACTCCACGTCGTAGAGGACCTTCTAATTAGTAGGAAAGTATGAAGAAAATGATTTTTCATTATCACTTTGAAGGCACCAATTCGGCCAGCCTTGGCCGAATGTGCTCTTCCTCTTTTTTTTTTTTTTTTTTTTCTCTCTTGAATTTTCTAGGCTTTGCAAGATGATGACTTGTGTCTTATTAAGTCATCACACACACACACACACACACACACACACACACACACACACACACATATATATATATATATATATATATATATATATATATATATATATTTGTACATGGCCTGGTCATGTGCAATCTCTTTTTTTTTTTTTTTTTTCTTTTTCTCCAATTTTCTAGAAATTTCTCATATTACAAAAGATGAATAAGTCTTGCATGATCATCTTTGCATATATATATATATATATATATATATATATATATTTAGCCCTTACAAAATATAAGATGAACGCATGTTCCATTACATGGCTTGCTACAATTGACCAAAATGTAAATGGGATCCACGGCCATAATGCTTCTTCAAGAAGTCATGAACTAATAATAACTTCCAATTTCCAAGTTTGCCCTTAATATTCCATGACAATAATATTTATAAGCGACTTGCGCATTCAAACAAAACCGGAAAATGGCCTTGCCCTTAACTTTTCACGACTAGCTCGGAATGTCCCGACGTACGAAATGCGGGATATAACATCCTTCCCCCCTTTAGAACATTCGTCCTCGAATGTTCAACTAGCCTTACAGGGTCGCATAAGCACCTCGGGGGAGCTCCCTTTTCATAGCTATTGCCATCCTTCATACTATCTCTTAAGCTATCCAATACCATTCTCTTGTCATACTCTTTTTCTTCATACAAGCCCACTTTCTAGCATCGTGTCATTCAAAGTCTGTGCAAAACTTCTCACACTACCTTAAACACTATCCTGACTTCTATCCACTTATTGTCGATTTTCCCGATCCTACTAACTCACTTCAGTAAAGGGTCTCATTTGTAGCCCAGGCGTCCATATCAAACACACTACCGTATCAACTCTCTCTATCTCATCCTTCCATTTTTCTCACCTGCTTCCCCCCTTTAGGGGTGTACTTATACCATTATCCGTTTATACTTCGCCTCATGTCCTTATTTCCAATCTCAATTAGACGACTTTATTCGACGGTAAGCGTCCAAAGTCCTCTTGAAATGTTATCTTTATCTTAACTTATCTCGATTATTTCCCTTAGTATCCCCTTATCATTTCTCTCGCTTATGCCTATCCCTTATTACGCACACGAGAGATCTTATGCTACCTTTGTGTCACTCGAACACACACTTCTTCTACATAGTCCTTCTCTTGTTTTCAAAACGTACTCTATTCACTCACATTCATCCGTATCATCCCAGTCATTTTCTAACATTCGTTCTACTTCGTTTCCCATCTTTCCATGACTTAAGCTCTCACAGTCCCGTCATTTATGGTACTCGTGCCCTCCGTTACACGCGTTGTGACCTATTACCACACTATTGTCTCGCTTCCTTCTTATTTCCTCTTTCCGTCAACTCCTTCTCCTTACCAACCTGATCCGCCCTGTTCTATGCGTCCTCTCAAGATTCCTGGCCACTCCGCATACTCTAATTTTTTTCTTAGACCACTCCGCTTTCTCATTTGCTTCATACGTACGAATTTGTAAGATTTTCGAAAAACTTCCCCGGGGGGGTCACCCATCCCAAAATTTCTCTCGCTCAAAGACGCTTAACCTTGAAACTCTAACATAATCGGGTACGTTAATGCTGGTATGATCGCGTCCACCTCACCGCACGACTTTCAGCGCACAATATTAAGTAAGTCGGAATCTTAACATATTCCCAAAATGCCCTTACAACACACCCCGGCAGTTGTCTTATCAGTACGTTCCTATTCGTCCCAATTCTTTTTCCCCCGTACCCTTGTCTTAATTATATCACTTTATCCAAACCTACCAGTCCTTTCAAAGTCATCGCTTAATGTCACAAGTCATCTCTTAACATCACCAATCCGTTCCAAATTCCTTATTACCATATCCTCATCGGCCTCCTATTTACTATTATCACCAATTCCACGGTTAACTTATTCCTAAAGGGCAGCCATACTCACAGTTCAGTCAAATCTCATCATTACTAGTGACACGACCTTTTTCAAACATATTCCAAACTTACATCTCATTTCGTATTATTTCCAGAAAAATTTCGGCAGAGTTTCCTCTGTATTTCTTACTATCCCAAGACCTGTACGCAGGAAATACCAACAGCACCTCATAGGGCCATCATCATATATACATATCATATCATATCGTATCGTATCACAGCCGCACAGGGCTCTCAATATTCACAAAAGTCTGAAAATAATGAATTTACCTCATATGCTCAACATAACTGTACGTGTTACACTTTCTTGCGTACTTTCCTTTTAAATTTTCCAGCTTGTATTTCCATCGTATTTCAATATCTTACCTGACATATATCTCTCATACCTTTACTTACCTGCGTGCTTGTAACTTCCAATATCGTCAATCGCCTTTCTTCTGCCGAAATCAAAGGTTGGTATCGGAAATCTCATTTCCTACGACTTGGCTCTATGGCACGATCTAAGAGATGAAAGAAGAGTAACCACCCTAGATGCCCCATAGCCTCCTGTTTATAAATGTGGCCGGCTTCACACCATAAACGGACTCTACCGGACACGACTTTGCGTACAACCCCTAGGACGAACCACTCCCCGATACCAATTTGTCACACCCTTAATCCGATAGGGTGTGATGGGCACCCGACCCTTACTTAGGGCCGAGCGAACCCTCTGACTATCATAATACTCGTAGTCACAATGGGCCCTTAACCAGATCATAAATGCATAATGAAAATTTTCGAAAAACGAACATACTTTATATCTTTTCAAATCAAACAAAACTTGCAACCGTACAAAATCTGCAATATCTTATATAACAATACAACGGCTTATAGGCCGCTCATGCACCGACATCTTATACACACGACTGCGTACGCAAAGTCTCTAACATGACTCGATATCATAACACAAACAAACTCGACTCGGCGGCACTCGGAGGAAGTGGAGCTCGCCAATCTAGGCTGGAACGTCTTCCACTAATGTCTTTTACTCGTCACACAGGTGTACTGCACGCGCATATGAAACGCGCCCCAAAGAAAGGGGTCGGTGCGGAATATGTGCGAGTATGTAAAGCATGGAATACGGGGGACGAGATCATAACGAAATGAAGAGTACAGTAAATGTGCATAATAGTCAGAATACTGGAGTACATGTATCTGTAATACAAATAGTGCATAAGAGGTACAGAAGACAGATATAATAATCAGAATGCTCAAATACTTAGCTTTCTTTTGAAAAGAACATTTCTGTCTCATATGTATATAAAATAGAACATATCATAGTAGCTGACATTAACCGATGTGGGTTTCGCCTAAACCAATGTGGGATTCGCCTAAACCACCGGATTCGCCTAAACCAGTGCGGAATGTGCCTCGCCACTGGGTTTGCCCCACCATTGGGTTTGCCCCACCACCGGCTCCGAAACCAACAGATCATATTTCAGAATACATGTATATGTCATATTATCACATTAAACAGAATCATCATATTATCATATCATCAGATTAAACGAGTCATCATATTACCGTATCATCGAAAACGATTCATTATATTATCGGATCATCACATTATCAAATCATCATGTCATCGGATCATCATCGATTATCATATCATATACCCTATGCGGTCCATAATAGGACCGGCGGACGGAACGTGGTCGCCCCTCCCGCCTTGGGCGCCACAACTCATCATACTTCGGAAGTTTTCGGATCTCCGTATCTCCGTCACACATCATAAATCAGAATCATATCATATTTCAGAACTCATCATACTTCGTATCATATCATATCATATTAGGCGCTCATCATACTTCGGAAGCTCATCATACTTCGGATTGTGCGCACGATAGTAACCGGCCCGGGACTCGGCGAAGGAAGTAACAAAAGTGTGCACGAGCAGAATCGTGGGATCTATATGCCATTCACAACATTTATACAGACTTTTAACAAATAATCAAACAGTATCATTTACGGAGCGATGGCATTACCCAATTCAAATCTCTTCCGATATTACTCGGAGCATATCAAATGAAACTTTATCAATCATAGCTACGTACCAAAATCATATACATACGGATTCTCATTTCACACATATACACAGATTCCATAGAACAATCAAACCGGACTATCATTTAAAAGTCAAGCCAATAGTCATAGTTAAATCCAATTCCTTTCGGAGGTCACTCGGGACTTGTCAAGTAAAACTTTGGTCATCATAGTTACGTATCGGAATCATATGTATAAAAATTCTCATACAACTTAACGGATAACTAAGTAAGCATACTCGAGTGTCGGAATAACGATCATATTAAGTTCTTTTTAACAAGTTGTTAGAACTATACAAGAGAATATCTTGCGGGCCCACGAAAGATCATCAACCCGATCCTAGCCCGCCTATGGAGGTTTAAGGTCATTACACATTACAAAACTTCCTACGAAGGTTTCAAGGCCATCCGGTTCCATCTACGAAAGTTACGGACATTGGTAGTTACAGACTCTTTTACAAACAAAGTCTTTCTACACACATTCATATTTAGTCATACAAAAGCGTAAGGACCATAACGTAACTACATTACGAATACGGATATCAAGAAGCAAATAAGGATCATGAACATGCTCGGATCGGAGGAGTAGAATTACCTCGGGGATCATATCATGGCCTATTTACACTACGACATGCCAAAGAAAGAAAAGTGAGCTCTACATACCTTGGCCGCCCTCTAAGCTAATCCAACTTACGTCTCGGCCTCTCACAATCTCCCATAAGGTCATTGGACATCCAACATTAGCCATAAGCATTGAAGAACTCAATTCCAAGCCATCACTTTATCCACAGAAATTTCGGCGGCAAGATTTCCCCTATAAATCCAACCTCCCGAGAATTCAACTCGAATTATTCAACAACAACCAAACTAACGACCATCCAAACAAGATTTAAGAACATTCCGAACAATCCACAAAATATTCAAGACAATCCCAACACTATGCCATGGAACCCGAAACCACCCATTTCCATAGGGACAACAACAATACATTTCTTTCTTCCGAATTCACACACTACATCACCAATTCCATACGTTAGCAACAATATTTTCATCAAGACAAGAAGCCATATTAAAATCACATTGGCTCCCCAAAACAGCCCACACGATATTACAACTTCAACATAAGTCATTAAACTTTCATTCTCACCATATAATTCTCAACAACAATAGCCAAGAACACTAAATAAATTTGATTCATTCTTCCTTCACAAAAACGACCACCATTCGGCCAACATACCAACACCCATGATTTCATGAATTCTATCCATTCCTTCACATTACAACATGCACAACCATTTATAACACAACAATCCAACATGCTAAATAAATTAGTTCATCACTTCCATACCATACTACATATACACGGCCACACAACACAACCCCATAACTTCATGAACTTCATTCATTTTGCATATCACAACATGCACAAACACCTATAAAACATGTAGAGAAGATCAAACCTCACCTTTTCTCATCCACCTTCTCCACTCGGCTAAGATGCATGATGGCAAGAACGGATGATTCTCTTGTTCCAACAACTACTCCATGTCGTAGAGGACCTTCTAATTAGTAGGAAAGTATGAAGAAAATGATTTTTCATTATCACTTTGAAGGCACCAATTCGGCCAGCCTTGGGGCGAATGTGCTCTTCCTCTTTTTTTTTTTTTTTTTTTTTTTTTCTCTCTTGAATTTTCTAGGCTTTGCAAGATGATGACTTGTGTCTTATTAAGTCATCACACACACACACACACACACACACACACACACACACATATATATATATATATATATATATATATATATATATATATATATATTTGGCACATGGCCGGTCATGTGCAATCTCTTTTTTTTTTCTTTTTCTCCAATTTTCTAGAAATTTCTCATATTACAAAAGATGAATAAGTCTTGCATGATCATCTTTGCATATATATATATATAGCCCTTACAAAATATAAGATGAACACATGTTCCATTACATGGCTTGCTACAATTGACCAAAATGTAAATGGGATCCACGGCCATAATGCTTCTTCAAGAAGTCATGAACTAATAATAACTTCCAATTTCCAAGTTTGCCCTTAATATTCCATGACAATAATATTTATAAGCGACTTGCGCATTCAAACAAAATCGGAAAATGGCCTTGCCCTTAACTTTTCACGACTAGCTCGGAATGTCCCGACGTACGAAATGCGGGATATAACAGGACCAATTAAATTTGGCCACAAAATGTGTGGGACCATTTCCAAGTCCACACGGCCAAAGGGCCAAATTTTGCATGATTTGCCAACTTTCAAATATTCCATTTTTAGTCCCAAAATTTTCTAAATGTTCCATGCCAACCAATTCATGAACAAATTATGTCTCAAAACAAAATCGAAGGTCAAAAGTCCCGACTTCGTATCCCAAAATGGTCTTGTCCCTAACTTATCATAGTTAACCTTGATTGTCCCAATGTACAAAATACGGGATATAACATTATAGCTTGATTGATGATAGGATCATTGAGACTTTGTGGGGGCCACACACCCTACTACTGCATGACCCTATTATCCCTGGAGAAGGAGTCACTGCTGGTACTCAGATCTAGCGATATGATTTCACGATATTTGAGGAATCATACGCCCGCATATTCTCAACTCTGGCTAGTCTAAGAAGGATTAGACCCGTGGAACCTGCCCACGAGCCCGCGCAATTAGGGCCTAATAGGAACAAGTTTTACCTGTATCATACAAGAGCAATGGGGCATGACATAGAAGAGTGCCACACATTCAAGCTTGAACTTGAACATAAGGTCAGCACCGAAGAGATCTTGGTTATCTTACCACCACAGTATGCGAGAAGGAAAGAGAATGAGAGAGAGCAGTTTGTAAGGACAGCGGCTCGCATAACTGTGTCTTTAGGTAGATATTAGGTGTCCCTATTTTTTGCACATAAAAAGTTACCCCCTCCCCCATACATATTTTAAGGAATCGCGCCGACTTGACGTCCCTATGGAGGGATACGCGGGAAGCCCTAGCGGGGCCTAGTACGGGATGCATTTAGTTTAGCTTAAAGGATATTTAGGAAAGATATATATATCCTTCTTTACTAAAATGAACTACGATGGGGCCTGACTTCTCCTGGTGGGATACGTAGGCAGTCTACATAATATAAATTACAATCCCCCCTTCCCCCCCCCCCCCCCCAATTTGTTTAACTTCCATAACAAGGAAGGGTTTGCCAGAGTAGGTCAGCCATAAAGCCTATTGGAGCAAGATCCACCCAAACATCAAAAGCCCATAAACATTCGAACCTTTAGAACAAAAGATCAAAAGATCAAAAGTTTTCAAGCTTAATATATGACTTTATGTGCTATGTACGCTTACATATGCTTTTATATTTTGTGTCCAGTAACTAACTTTGTCTATTATTGATTTATTCTTGTCTTATAGAATGAGGTCGATTAGCGTAGTACTGAAATTTGGCCTACTTCACAATATCCAAAGCCACGTTAGCATACCTCGCAGACAAAGGCAAAGCGAAGATGACTGGTACCCCCAATTATGGAAATGAACTCGCTCTCCGTGACAGAGATGCCCAAGATCCACAAGAGGTATCATCTTAAGAAGATGTGATTGTAACATTACTGACTACCATTACGGCTCTCCAAGAAAAGGTAGCCAGGAATGAGGCAACAAATACGGGCAAGGACGCCTCCACAGAGGAAAGAAGGCCTCCTTTTCCATTCCCTTCCCTGAGCTCACCGATGCCTAATCTTTTCCCTATATACCCACTAGGAACTATCCCACCTCCACCGAGCTCCACCAACCTAAACCATGCGGTCCTTCTTACCGCACTACTCCACCATCAAAATGCACTCAAATCCTGGGGACCACTCACTCAGTCCCTTCTTACCAGGTTCCTCATCCTGTTCTCATTAATCCGGCAAGCCAATTACGTGCTCCAACTCCACGAACTAGGCAGACCACCGCTGTCCCTCTCAACCATACCACCCACCAAGTCTCATTCTTTTCTCCCAACATCCCCAGCGAATGCTCCCCAGGGCATAAAGAGCTAGATCATTATGAAGGAGTGGAAAGGGCCTGGAGAGCCGAACAGGATAGGCAGGAAAAATATATGGAGAAAAAGATGAAGGAATTACTGGAGAAATCCAACAGGTGCACGCAAGGAAGGATACAGGCCTAAGATATGATGACCTGTGCATGCATCTAGATCTGGACCTGCCAGAAGGGTTCAAAATCCCAAAGTTTGAGTTGGTCAATGGGACAGGGAATCCAAAAGCACACCTCCGATCCTAATGCGATCAATTGGTCAGAGTAAAGAAAAATGAACCTCTAATCATGCGACTATTCAGTCATAGTCTGATTGGAGAGGCCGCTGAATGGTTCGTAACTCAAGATATGCGCCTATGGCACACCTGGGAGGACATGACAGAATTCTTCATGGAAAGATTTCACTTTAATGTCGAGATAGTACTAGGCCGCTATTACCTTGAAAAGGTCAAGCAGAAATCCACAGAAAACTACAGGGAGTTTGCCAGCAAGAGGAGGGCCGAGGCAGCCCGTGTGCAGCCACCAATGTGTGAAGGAGAACTAGTCTCTGTTGTCCATGGCTGGAAGGCCATTTGTTGAATTGGTCAAATTGAGAGAGGCTATAGAAGATGGTCTTAAATCCGGAAAAATATTTAATGTCTTTAACAAGACATCTGGACAAGCTAACGTAAGAATCTTTTGCAAGAAGAAAGAGGACGTGGCAAGAATATCCCATATTCCAAACCCAAGTCCAAAAGGGCCACAATCCACCCACATAACTACACCCCTCATAAATTATCCAACGCATGTGTACTATGCACAACCAAGCTTCACCACTACTGTACCAGCTTACAGGGCTTTGCCTAGTGTCCATTTGTCCGCTCCCATTTACCAAGCACCACCTCAACAAAATTACCACTCAAATAACCCACCACAAGCATATTAACCACCTCAGAATTACCAAAATCAATCGTCACCCCCAACATACAATGCTCCATGTCCTGCTTTCGAAAAGAGGCCAATAAGGGAATTCACAACGCTCCTCGATCGCAGGGCTCGGCTCTTCGAAAGGCTATTGGCCGCGGGCTTGATTCAGAAGGTCCCACCAAAGCCAGCAAAACCAGGAAATAGATTTTACAGGGCTGATCAGACTGTGCCTATCATTCAGGAGGAAACGGGCACAACACAGAGGACTGTATAAATCTCAAACACAAAATCCAAGAGCTGATCGACAACAGGGAAATCATTTTGGAAACCGAAGCTCCTAATGTGAACGCGAACACATCGTTACCTAATCATGGAATCAATGGAGTCCACATGATTGAGAGGAATTAGGACTAAGAAGCTTGCAGAGCATTAATACCTAGAGCTGTCGAATCCCTGGAACACACAGTAGCCTCCCTCACACTCTAGGAGCGTCTAAATTTCAAGGTTCTGGTCCCAGTGCTAGGAGCCACGAAAGCAACATCGAGGTTCAGAACCTTAATTTCAGCACCCGTGGTAGCACAGGCAGTACAATAAGTTACTCCCATGGCCAAAAGGCCAATTGCTGTACAAGCAGCCATGACTAAAGGCATGACTCGCTCGGGGAGGTGCTACTGCTAAAAAGTTAGCTCAGAATGCTATAAGAAAAGAAAGCACCCAGAAGAGGGCAATACTGAAGGAGAAGTCGAGGATTTCTAGTGGCGCATACAGCCAAATGACTACTCCAGCGTTGGGCATTTAAAGAAAACACCGGAACAAATATCAGTATTGTCATTACCATCACATAGAAAGGCTCTCATGAGAGTGTTAGATAATGCACACCTAACAGCTGGTACAAGCAGCGAAGATTTCGCTGGACTGGTAGCCCATATCATCTGAGAACACAAAATCTATTTCTTAAAAGAGGATTTGCCTGCAGAAGGAACTGTTCACAACAAAGCCCTTAACATCACCGTGGCGTGTCATGGTAGAGCAATAGGGAGAGTGCTTGTGGACAACGGATTGGGCCTCAATATTTGCCCTATCACCACATTAACCCAGCTTGGTTGCGACGTAGGCAAGATTCGCCAGAGTGGGACAAACGTCAGGGGATTTGATCGATCTCTAAGTGATTTCCTTAGAGAGATAGACCTACAGATCCAAGTCGGACAGGCCTCTTTCACAACGGAATTTCATGTCATGACAATCATTGCCAACTACAATATGCTCTTGGGAAGACCTTGGATACACTCCGCCAGCGTAATCCCCTCAACTCTGCACCAGGCCATAAATTTTGAATGGAAGGGACAAGAAATTGTAGTGGCTGCTGAGAAGGATATTCAGAAGTATCCTTACAACATTGTTCCTGTGATCGAAGTGATCCCTCACTTACCAAACTTTCATGTGGTGGAATACGTTTAGGCCACTGATGTGGAGGAAGAGGTTGATAAAACCCATGCCAGCAGTCTACAGAATGATCGTCTCCACTATGCTGAGGAGTGGTTTTGAAACAGGAAAGGGTCTAGGAAGGGACCTCGAAGGGATAACAGAGCTTGTTAGAATCCCAAAGGAAAACTACCACTTCGGTCTAAGGTATACCCCCAGCGAAGACAAGCTCACAAGGGAAATCAAGAGAGAACCCCCGAAACAAGGAATTTACTTCGTCCAATTCCGGGTCTGTACCTGTCATTCCCTAAAAATATGTCGATGCTGAACGAAGAAAAAACTGATGGGGGTCTTGAGTCGCTGTTCCAAGAAGCTGGATACTATGCGATCGTTGAAGAAAGTTAGGAGACACCCAATATACGCAGTCTGAGGCCGGGAGAATGCCTGAATAATTGGACATCCACCCCCCTCTTGGCCCCTCGGTAGAGAGATAGATTTTCCTTAAAACCTTTTGCTAAAAGCGGTGACATCAGCTGAGGCCTGAATGATCGCCTTTTCTAAATTACTTCGTAATGTTTTAAAATGAAAATGGTCCAAAGTTGTTCTGAACCACGACCACAGTTGTAGTCAATTGTTCTTGAATTAATGAAAAGCCTCGATCTACATAAAACTGCTATCGTTATTAGATAATGATAATGAAGATTTTTTAAAAAAAAATTAACTACGCGCAACGAACAATAACGAACCTAACTTTACCTTGCCTCGCCTTTTCAGTAGTAACCATAATAAAACAACCAAAAATGTCATGACGTGTCGTGAAATGAATGAGAAAAATAGACAACAAGAATATGAAGAGTACGATGAATCGATAATGATGCCAGAAGGACTAGTAGAAGAATTGGAAGAATTATAAGAAAAGAAGAAGCCAAATATGGATGAAACTGAGGTGATCAACCTCGGTGGCGAAGAGGATGTCAAGGAAACACGAATCAGTGCTCACTTAGGAGCTCCACAAAAAGAAGAGCTCATAGCTCTATTAAAAAAGTATGTGGATGTCTTCGCTTGGTCATATGCAGACATGACAGGATTGAGCAACGCGAAATTGTAGCCCACATATTGCCTATCAAGGAAGGTTTCGCTCTGGTTAAGCAAAAGACCTAGACATTTCAGCCTAACATGAGTATCAGGATAAAGGACGAAGTGGAGAAACAAATCGAGTCTGTAATAAAGGACGTGACGTCCTACCCCACTTGGGTGGCCAACATAGTGCCAGTACCCAAAAAAGACAGAAAGATTCGAATCTTTGTGGACTACCGAGATCTCAACCGGGCTAGTCCAAGAGATAACTTTCCACTCTCAAACATCCACATTCTAATAGACAACTATGCCAAGCATGACCTACTGTCATTCGTGAATTGTTTTGATGGGTATCAGCAAATACTCATGGACGAGAAAGACACTGAAAAGACAGCCTTTATAAGCTCTTGGGGAGTCTACCATTACAGGGTGATGTCGTTCAGCCTCAAAAATACTGGCACCATGTAGATGAGAGCTACGACTACCTTGTTCCATGATATGATGCATCGAGAGATTAAAGTCTATGTGGACGATGTCATCATAAAATCAAGGGAAAGCTCAGAGTGTACTGCACATTTGCGTAAGTTCTTCGACAGACTTTGCAAATTCAATCTAAATTTAAACCTTGCAAAGTGCACATTTGGAGTGCCTGCGGGTAAATTACTAGGATTTATAGTTAGCCGTAGGGTCATTGAACTAGACCCTACCAAGATTGAAGCAATTCAGGAGCTACCATCTCCCAAAACCAAGAAAGAAGTCATGAGCATCTTGGGAAGGTTGAACTACATTAGACGATTCCTAGCACAGTCAACTGTGATTATAGAACCAATCCTTGAGTTGTTCAAGAAGGACGCTCCCACAAATCGGACAGAGGAATGTCAAAAGGAATTTGATAAAATCAAGAGATACCTTTCCGATCCTCCTGTCTTGGTACCACCAAGGCCAAGGAGTCCTCTGTTACTATACCTATCGGTATCAGAAAAAGTTTTCGGCTGCATGCTCGCCCAGCATAATGAAGGGGGCAAAAAGGAACATGCCATCTACTATTTGAGTAAGAAGTTCACCTTCTACGAAGCGCGGTATATGCTCGTAGAAAAGACCTGTCACGACCCAACCCCGTAGGTCACGACTAGTGCCCGAGTTGGGCACCCATACACACTCGTTAATCAGAAGTAGCATACGAATAGCTTACACAGTATGCAAATAACATATATATACAGAAAAATGGAACGTCACCCCGAAGCTGTCACAAATGTACAAAATACACATATCGCTATCGCGATCCAGCAGATAATATCACATATAAGCCGCTAAGGCTATCATAGTATAGGGGGACGTCCAAATCACAAATCACGCGTACACGGCGAACGGCGAATACCCATAACCCACACATATATGTCTACAGACCTCTAAGAGTCATAACAGAATCATATGACGGGACAGGGCCCCGCCGTACCCGTGAACAAACATATACATATATACATATAATAACAAAAGCTGGATCAAGGTATAGGCTCCAGAACAAGGGAGCGCTTCCAGTCAGCTGAATAGGGATCCTAAGCTGGTGGGTCATCCAAATAAGTACACATACCGCGGCATGAAACGCGACCCCGAGAAGAAAGGGGTCGGTGCGGAATATGTACTAAGTATGCAAAGCATGAAATATAGTGAACAAGATCATAATCAAAACCATAAGTACGGAAAGTAAATGCAATATTCAAAATATCAAAATGCTTACTCATAAAAATACAAATCATGCATAAGGCTCTTAGAACGGTGGTCGCCCGCCTGTCGTTGGCGCCACGCCACATCATACTCCAGAAGATTTCATATCTCCGAAACCCGACATATCACATAACACACCGTAACGCCGTAACACATCATAACGCCAAATATACACGGTACCCGGCCCTCTAATGAGGGGCTCGGCGAACCGGACACATCATACTCCAGAATATATCATAGTGCGCACGAAACATAACCGGCCCGGGACTCGGTGAAGGATATAACAACCATATGCACGAGCAGAGTCGTGGGAGACTATATGCAGTTTAAAACATTTTTCAAAAACTCATAAAATATTCAAAGTGAATTATCATTTAAAACCAAGGCGATAGTCAAATCAGGTTTCCTCCGAATGACGTTCGAAAACATATCAAATATAACTGTAGGACTCATAAATACGTATTAAATTATATGAAGTAACTTATGGAACTTAGGGGCATAATCGTCATTATAAACTCGTTAGAGAAATAAGTAATCGCCGCTCGAGGGTTAAGGCGATCGTTACACTAAATCCTTTCAAAGGTCGTTAGTACCACACAAAGGAGAGTCTCGGCGCCCACGGACGAGTGTCGAACCAATCCGGGTCCATTTATGAAAGTTGGAGACCTTATCCATTATAGAATCTCCCGCGAACGTTCGGAAGCGATCCGAGCTCGTCTGTGAAAGTTACGATTGTTCGTAGTTACGAAACCTTTTTGGAATAAAAATCTTTATAAAATCTTTGACACCAAATCATGTAGAAACATAAGGATCATGGTTTGACTGCATTAAGAGAGCCAACATTAAGAAATGAATAAAAATCACACACAAGCTCGGACCTTAGGAATGGAGTTACCCCGAGACTCGTATCACAATCTACTTACGACTAAGACATGCCACAAGAAAGAAAGGTTAGCTTTACATACCTCGTCCGCTTCCTAAATTAATCCAAACTTACGTCTCGGCTTCTCCAAAATCTACAATAACATCATTGGCACCAAACCTTAATCATAAGCGCTTAGAAACCCAATTCTAAGTTAACATTTCATCTACAGAAATTTGGGCAGCACCTCCCCTGTAAATTCAACAACCCCGAGAATTCAACTCGGCCAAATTCATCAACAACAATACCAACAATCATTCTAGGAACATCAACAATCAATTCAAAACGCATTCTAACATTAACTACACTTTTCTACATAATTCAACAACATCCCGTTATATTCAATCCAACTATTTACATTCAAACCAACCTCCACATTCGTACGTTCAACTACTAATCCGAAACCATTCAAACAATATTCAAGAACATTTTAAACAATTCCCACAATATTTCATACGGCCCAAACAACTTGAAACCTTACAGAAACCCTCCAACTTCCATAGAAACATCAACAACACATTTCTTCTTCCAAATTCATAAATTACATCAACATTCCACACAATAACAACATTAACCACAATAACACAAAAACTACATTAAATTTACATTATCTTCAAAACAGCCCATAAACGTTCTCTACTTCAACTTGGACCATTAAGTCATCATTTTCACCATAGAATCCATACAACAACAACCAAAACATACTAAATAAAATTGGTTCATCATGTTCTACAAAACAACACATATACACGGGCACATACCAGCTTCCATATTTCTATGAATTTCATCCATTTCCACTTACTACAACATGCACAAACCCTTCATAACACATGAAAAGAGGATTAAACTGTTATATCCCGTGTTTTTGCATATTCGGAAAACTTGAAATAATTTTGACTTGAAAGGAATGAGGCCATATCTGGACCTTACTTGGTATCAAGGTGGCGGCTAGGAAAACGTTGGTGCAGAATTTTCGAGGAAGGTTAAGGACAAAAATCGGAATTTTGGAAATCGGTTTCATGAATTACAAAAATTTAGCCAACAATTGGGCTAAAAAAAAAAAAGAAAAGAAGCCCAAAATGGAGGGGGTGGCCGGCCAATTTATGGCCCAAACCCACCAAGAATTAACAAATTTTCCATGTGCCAATTAATATAAGGTGGATTAGTTTCAAGAAGTTTCAAGAAATCAAAAGAAAGAAAAAAAAGAAAGAAGAAAGAGGCCTTCGGCCGTGAGGGAGAAAGAGAAGAGAAAAGAAAAGAAAAAAATTCCAAGCCTTCAATCTTGGTCCAAAAATTGTAATTCTCTTGTATTCTTATTAAGCTCAAGATCCTCTTCAAGATGACATAAATTTTGGGGCAAGAAAGTGCTTCTTTTGGCAAGAGGAAAAAGTTGGAAAAGGTAAGAATTTTACTCTTTTGTGTTGGAAGAATTATATATATGTTGTAGCATATGTGAAGTACATGAGGACCATGAAAGTAGGGCGTGTATGTTGTGACCGTGTGGTGTGTGTGTGATTGTGTTGTAACCGTGGGGTGTGGTATGGTGGAAGAATATAGGTTGAGTTTGTTTAGTATGCTAGTTGTGTTGTTATGGCTTTATGATGTAAGTAGAAGATTAATGGTCTTGTTGGCATGAAAGAAAATGTTGTAAGGTTGTAAGATGAAAATATGTAGTGTTGTAGTAGTTTATGTAATTATAAGTATGAAGTCGTTAAGATGCAAATTTTGATTGTTGTCAATGAAATTGGAAGACAAAAATGTGTTAAGAAGGTTTATATTGAAAATTGGAAGTTTTGGATGAATTATGATTTTGGTGGAACTTGTGTAGAATTTGTGAAATAATGTGAAATGTTTCCGAATTGCATTTGAATGGCCTTGAATTTATTGGTAATTATGAAAACATGGATATAGGAGGGAAAGTGTGGAATTAGAATGGAAGTTATTGCATTATGAAAAAAAGTAATACTATTCACGCTAGAATGCGTTTTAATTCGATTGTTGATGTGGTTGATACTGTTGTTGGGTTGGTTGTTGCTATTCTGGTCGAGTTTAATTCTCGGGGATGTTGGATTTATAGGGGAGATGCTGCCCAAATTTTTGTAGACAAGAAAGGGCTAAGAATAAATCTCTAAAAACTTACAATTGGTAATTGTGGCCATTTGTAGATTCTGGAGCAAACGGGATTTGAGTTTAAGCGAGCATAAGGCGCCCATAAGGTATGTAAAGCCTACCTTTTCTCCATTTGGCATTTCCTAGTACTAGGTTAAGATCGGAACCTCGGGGATAATTCTGCTCTTGGAAATCCGAGTTTGATTTTGAGTACTATTCATTCAGCGCATTTGAACTATAATCTTCACATTTGGTTGAAAGAATGCTTAAACCTCCATAATTTCCACAAATGTATCCGAATCGCTCACCGAAACTTTCATAGATGACTTTATGGATCTTAATGTTTGCAATTCATGTCCGCCGCCTCGACTTGACCTGAGGTGGGCCCGCAAGTCCCGAGAATTCCCTCATTGGTTTGTTTGTCTCATTTTCGTGTGATATGAAAAGGAAACGTTTGCCTATGACTCTAAGGTCCGTTTGAAATGCCCTATAATGTTATTTGGACATTCTTCACTATGTATGATACTAAATTTTCCGAGAATGACCTATGATGTATTTTTCGAAAAATTGATAACTTAAAAGTCCGCGACTTTTGTATAATAATTCCGATTGACTCGATACTTATTTTTGAGCTTTCTGATACTAGTGTATATGTATATGAAATTATGTGTCGAGTTCTGGAATTTACTTTTATTATGCATACGATTTCTGCACTACTCTGCTCGTGCCAATGATTATGATTTCGTTCGCCGGTACCCGGGCCGGTTTTGTGATCGTGCGCATTATGATATATTCGGCAGTATGATGTGTTACGGTTACCGAGACCTCGCCATAGGGCCGGTTACCGTTTATGGTGTTATGATGTGATATGGCATACGATATGCTCGATGATATGATATGTACGATGTTATGATGTGTTCGGAGATGTACGGAGATTTGGAAACTTACGGAGTATGATGTGTGTGGCACCGGCGTCGGGGGTGACCACGTTCTGAACTCTATGCATGATTTTTGTCTTACTTGCATTTTGTACATTGGTTTTCCGCACAGGTTTGATTTGCTACCTCTGTATTTGTTTCTGTATATTCTGATTCCAGTCATGGTTTGGTCTACTGTACTGTTATATCCGGCATTTTTGCACATTTGGAAAGTTTGGAATAATCTTTGCTTGTAAGAAATAAGGCCACATTTGAATCTTACTAGTATGAATATGTTGGCTATGAAAAATATTGGTGTGGAAGTGTTGGAGAAGGCCAAGGGTAAAATTGGGATTTTGAAAATTTGTTTCGGAATTTTAAAATATGATCCATGATTAATTGGGCTAAAAAAAAAAAAATAAGAAAAAGAGGCCCAAAAGGGGAGGCCCAACCGGCCATGGGGGCTAGTCCAAGCCCATGGATTTTATTAATTATCCATGGGATAATTAATATAAAAGGATCATTATGCATGGAAGTTTCAAGAAATTAAAAGAAAAGAAGAGAAGGAAAAAGAAGAGAGCCATTCGGCTCCAAGAAAGAACAAGAGAAAAAAAAAAAAAAAATTCTTGGAGCCTTATTCCTTGATTCAAAATTCGTTTCTTCTTGGATTCTTATTAAGTTCAAGATTCTCTTTAACGTGGTATAATTATTTAAGCGAGAAGACTACGTTGGTGGCAAGTGGAAAATTTGAGAAAAGGTAAGAACTTCATCTTTTTTCATGTTATGGAAGATATATATATATGTTGTAGTATGTGGGGATGGAAGAAAAGCATGAAAGTTGTGTGTTGTGTGTGCATGTAAGTATGACCGTGTGGTGTGTGTGTGATTGTGTTGTGACCGTGGGGTGTGTATGATGGAAGAATATAGGTTGAGTTTGTTTAGTATGTTAGTTGTGTTGTTGTGATGAAAGGAAGGGTTTAATGAACCAAGTTGGTGTTGAAATTGGTTGTATGTTGTTATGAGAAATTTATGTGATTTTTATATAGTTTTACATAATTATGGAAGTAAGGTTTTAGATGTGAATTATGATTATGGATGATGAAATTGGAAGATGGAAATATGTTATGAATAAGTATGTTGAAAAATTAGAAGTTGGGATGCATTATGGCCTTGATGGAAACATGTGCATATTTAGTATATTTTGTGAATATTTTATGGAAATGGTATGAAATGTCTCCGAAGTGTATTTGAATGGTTTTGGATTAGTAAATAAATATGAGAACGTTGACATGAAGTTGGAAGTGTGAAGTTGGAATGGAAACTATTGCATTAGGTCGGAAAGTTGACTAGTTGTGTTATGTTGTGATTGTTAATGCTATTGATGTTGTTGTTGGGTTGTTGTTGGTTGTTTTGAGCCGAGTTGAATCTCGGGTGTCGTATTTATAGGGGAAGTGCTGCCGAAATTTCGGTAGCCAAATAGAAACCAAAGATTGAAATGTTAACTCTCATGAATAGTAACGGGTAAAGATGACCATTTGCAGATTTTTGACGAAACGGGATTGGAGATGAAGCGAGCATAAGACGTCCGTAAGGTATGTAGAGCTTACTTATTCTTCATATGGCATGTCCTAGACCTACTAGGCCGAAAACGGAACCTCGGGACTAATTCTGCTCCTAGAAATCCGAATTTGATTTTGGCTACTATTCATTCGCCGCTATTGAATCAAAATACTTACCTTTGGATATAAGAACGCATAAACCTTTGTATCTTCCGTGAATGCACCCAAATGGCTCCGAAACTTTCATGGATAACTTTATGGAGCCTAATGTTTGTAGATTATGTTCGCCGCCTCGGCGTGACCCGAGGTGGGCCCGCAAGTCCCGAGGCTTCCCTTATCTGGTTTGTCTGACTCCTTTACGTATGATACGAAAAGAAATGTTTGCCTATAACTCTATGGTCCGTTTGAAATGTCTGATTATGTTATTTGAACGCTCGTCACTAAGAATGATGCCAAATTTTCCGAAAATGATCTATGTTGTGTTTTTGAGAAAAATTGATAATTTAAAAGTCTGCAACTTTCGTATACAAATTCCGATTTACCCGATATTCGTTTTGAGCCTTCTGAGGCTACTGTATATGTAAATGAAACTATGTGTCAAGCCTTGGGACTTACTTTTAATATGCATATGATTTCTGCACTACTCTGTCGTGCCGATTATTATGATTTCGTTCGCCGGTACCGGGCCGGTTTTGTGATCGTGCGCTCTATGACATATTCGGCGGTGATGTGTTACGGTTTCCGAGGCCTCGCCATAGGGCCGGTTACCGTCTATGGTGTTATGATGTGATATGGCTTCGTTATGTTTGATGATGTGATGTGTGTGATATTATGATTTGTTCGGAGTCGTACGGAGATTTGAAAGCCTCTGGAGTATGATGTGTTGTGGCACCAGCGTCAGGGGGTGACCACGTTCCTGAGCCTTATGCACGATTTTTATTTGCATTCTGCACATTTGCATTCCGTACAGGTTTGGGTCTATTACTCCTGTATTTGTTCTGTTTCTTCTCACTCCAGTTATGATTTGGATTACTGTACCTTCTGCTTTACATACTCAGTACTTTTTCCGTACTGACCCCCTTTCTGTGGGGGAGGTCGCGTTTCATGCCGCGCGGTACGGGCGCTCGGTTGGGTGACTTCCGGTTTAGGCTATTTATTCCGCTACTTTGGAGTGCTCCCCGATCCGGAGCCCACATTTGGTATACGCTACGCTTTGGATATTCCGTACATTTGCTCTCTTGTTTGGGTACGGCGGGGCCACGTCCCGTCATATGTTCGTATGTCTCGTTCGTTTGTAGAGGCACGTAGTCATGTTTGTGGGTCGTGGGTCCGGTTTGGTTGTGTGTGGTTTCGGTTTGTACGTATATGATTTCGATTTGCGTCCTTAAGCGGCCCCGTATGCTACTATGGCCGATATGGCCCATCTGTTGCATGAGTGTGTCTGGGCGATGTACATTCCGCCAACTTTGACTTCGATGTGATGTTTGACACGGGCGACCGCTTAGGACGCATTTGTATGATGTCGGTTTTCGATTATCGGTCCGAATAATGTACCGTTAAATCCGATCGTGTGGTATTTTGATGATTTGATTTGTAAGTTTGTTCGGGTGCCTGAGTAGGGCACCAGTCACGGCCCACGGAGCTGGGTCGTGACAAAAGTGGTATCAGAGCAATCTGTCCTCAGAATGTCTACAGGCCGTGTCTCGTAGAGTCTTGTTTATCGGTGTGTTGTGCACCACATCTATAAACGGGAGGCTACGGACATTTAGGATGTTACCTTTCTTTGAATCTTAGATCGTGCGATAGAGCCAGCCGCAGGAAAATGAATTCCTTTTTACTAACTTTTGATTTCAGCTGGGGAACGGTATCGACGTAAGATAGTGTCCGATGACGTCGGAAGCTACACTGTACGCAGGTAAGCAATGGTATGAAGGACGAATGCTGGGTAAGGTATTTGAAGCACGATTGTAACGTAAAGTTGAAAATTGAAAGAGAAAGGAAAAGCCGATGTCTTAATGGTTCTAAATAATGGTGAATGAAACGTTTTCATTGTCAGTGGCAATTAAGGAGACCGGGATAAAAAGGAATGATATGTATGTGAACGGGAGTGAATTGATGATTGTATAGTTAGAAATATGAACAAATTTCTTTAAAGCGAGGGGGGACCCGCTACGAAAATTTTTCGAAAATTTAGAAAGACTCCGACCTGCCCTAAATTACGTGACAAAGGTCGTGTGGGGCAATTGACGTGGTTATATTAGCAATAACGCATCAGAACGCACGAAAGTTTCGAAGTTAAGCGTGCTAAGACCAGAGCAATTCTGGGATGGGTGACCCCCTGGGAAGGATATGAAATTTCACAATTATAGGTATAAGAAATGCATGGAAATTTGGGGTAACCTAAAGGAAAAGTGAGGGTCAGAGAATGGATTGACTCTGATTACGTTATGAATTATGGCTGTAGGAGATCTAACATGACGAGGTTCGAAAAAGAAAGTGAGTAAGGATATTGGAATAAAGGAAGGATAAGAAATGTGATTAAGCAAAACCTTCGAAAGAGGCCGACAGACGATGCATAAAACCCTGATGTGGAAGTGTGACGAACGAGTTTGTAAATAAGCGAGAAGTGACGGTGCAGAACAAAAAGAAAATTGAGGATTTGGAAAGGAAGCCCCCCTGTAATAAGGAAAAGAAGAAAGAGCAACGTGGTTCTGAAATCAGCATGAGTTTAAATAAGCATTTGGCAATGTTTGTAGGTAAGATGATGTATATGGATATGTATGATTGTTTCTTGGTGACCATATTGGTCAAGGACAAGATATGTGTAGAAAGGGTGTTGTTCGGGGATCTTTGACTTACAAATTATGTTGCAATACCTAGATCGAGTTAGAAGAAATTAGGAAAGGGTTCGAATGAGAATTCGAAAACATTGCGAATGGATATGTGGTAATGACCTTTTTGCGATAAGACAACGATGGTAAGGATATAAACTCAATTGCTGTAGCCTATTGAATGATTTGATGAAATAATTCGGGGCACGAAAATTCGAGTGAGTAAGGAAACGTTAGCAAGGGAACTTCCGTAAACCCCGAAGCATTAGTGAAAGGTGGTCTGACTTTGATCGAGATTTTGTATGCCATACTTCTACACCTCCGATTTCGATGAAACTCTGTCTATTATGCCTCTGTATCTCCGAATCCGATTATGCTTCTATCTGATGTACCTCTGTACATCCGACTTTGATTACGAATCTGTTTGACATATCTCTGTACGCCTAACTCTGGTTACGAATCTGTCCGACGTAGCCCGTACGTCTGATTCTGGTTACAAATCTGTCTGATATACCTTCGTATGTGTGACTCTGATTACGGTTTGTTCGATATACTCCGGTACGTTTGGCTTTGGTTATGAACCTGTTTGATATGACGTCGGAGTATGAATTTGTCTGCTGTGCTTCTGTACTTCCGAATCTAGATGCATTTTGTCCGATATACTTTTGTACGTCCGATTCGACGGCAAATTTGTCGATATATTTCTGTACGTCTGACTCCGATCACGGATCTGTCCGGTTTACTTCCATACGTCTGACTCTGACTATGGACCTATCCGATAAAGTTCAGTACGTCTGACTCTGATGATGGGTTTGTCCGATATGCCCCTATGCGTCTGGTTCTGATTACGAATCTGCTTAAGATAACGTCAGAATTATGCTTCTGTTTGTCGTACTTTTGTACCTCTGATTCTGGATCTAGCTTTGTCCGACATCCGTCTGATCTTCTGGTTCTGATAAAGATTCTGTTCGTCATATGTTCTATTTAAGATTATGCAACCGCTGGACTAATAAAGATTACGAGCAGCCCTAGTGCGGTAATATCAGAGAATGATGGAAGGAGTTGGAAAAGAAATGCCCTCACAAGCGCTCTGATTAAATATGAGTATGTGGTTGGCAAGAGAACCCCCCCCCCCCGAGGAGTTTTCTTTTCAGACCTATAAGGCTAATTTAACATTCGAGGACGAATGTTTTAAAGGGGGGAAGGATGTTATATCCGGCATTTTTGCACATTTGGAAAGTTTGGAATAATCTTTGCTTGTAAGAAATAAGGCCACATTTGAATCTTACTAGTATGAATGTGTTGGCTATGAAAAATATTGGTGTGGAAGTGTTGGAGAAGGCCAAGGGTAAAATTGGGATTTTGAAAATTTGTTTCGGGAATTTTAAAATATGATCCATGATTAATTGGGCTCAAAAAAAAATAAGAAAAAGAGGCCCAAAAGGGGGGCCCAACCGGCCATGGGGGCTAGTCCAAGCCCATGGATTTTATTAATTATCCATGGGATAATTAATATAAAAGGATCATTATGCATGGAAGTTTCAAGAAATTAAAAGAAAAGAAGAGAAGGAAAAAGAAGAGAGCCATTCGGCTCCAAGAAAGAAGAAGAGAAAAAAAAAAAAAAATTCTTGGAGCCTTATTCCTTGATTCAAAATTCGTTTCTTCTTGGATTCTTATTAAGTTCAAGATTCTCTTTAACGTGGTATAATTATTTAAGCGAGAAGACTACGTTGGTGGCAAGTGGAAAATTTGAGAAAAGGTAAGAACTTCATCTTTTTTCATGTTATGGAAGATATATATATGTTGTAGTATGTGGGGATGGAAGAAAAGCATGAAAGTTGTGTGTTGTGTGTGTGCATGTAAGTATGACCGTGTGGTGTGTGTGTGATTGTGTTGTGACCGTGGGGTGTGTATGATGGAAGAATATAGGTTGAGTTTGTTTAGTATGTTAGTTGTGTTGTTGTGATGAAAGGAAGGGTTTAATGAACCAAGTTGGTGTTGAAATTGGTTGTATGTTGTTATGAGAAATTTATGTGATTTTTATATAGTTTTACATAATTATGGAAGTAAGGTTTTAGATGTGAATTATGATTATGGATGATGAAATTGGAAGATGGAAATATGTTATGAATAAGTATGTTGAAAAATTAGAAGTTGGGATGCATTATGGCCTTGATGGAAACATGTGCATATTTAGTATATTTTGTGAATATTTTATGGAAATGGTATGAAATGTCTCCGAAGTGTATTTGAATGGTTTTGGATTAGTAAATAAATATGAGAACGTTGACATGAAGTTGGAAGTGTGAAGTTGGAATGGAAACTATTGCATTAGGTCGGAAAGTTGACTAGTTGTGTTATGTTGTGATTGTTAATGCTATTGATGTTGTTGTTGGGTTGTTGTTGGTTGTTTTGAGCCGAGTTGAATCTCGGGGTGTCGTATTTATAGGGGAAGTGCTTTGCGAAATTTCGGTAGCCAAATAGAAACCAAAGATTGAAATGTTAACTCTCATGAATAGTAACTGGTAAAGATGACCATTTGCAGATTTTTGACGAAACGGGATTGGAGATGAAGCGAGCATAAGACGTCCGTAAGGTATGTAGAGCTTACTTATTCTTCATATGGCATGTCCTAGACCTACTAGGCCGAAAACGGAACCTCGGGACTAATTCTGCTCCTAGAAATCCGAATTTGATTTTGGCTACTATTCATTCAGAGCTATTGAATCAAAATACTTACCTTTGGATATAAGAACGCATAAACCTTTGTATCTTCCGTGAATGCACCCAAATGGCTCCGAAACTTTCATGGATAACTTTATGGAGCCTAATGTTTGTAGATTATGTTCGCCGCCTCGGCGTGACCCGAGGTGGGCCCGCAAGTCCCGAGGCTTCCCTTATCCGGTTTGTCGACTCCTTTCGTATGATACGAAAAGAAATGTTTGCCTATAACTCTATGGTCCGTTTGAAATGTCGATTATGTTATTTGAACGCTCGTCACTAAGAATGATGCCAAATTTTCCGAAAATGATCTATGTTGTGTTTTTGAGAAAAATTGATAATTTAAAAGTACGCAACTTTCGTATACAAATTCCGATTTACCCGATATTCGTTTTGAGCCTTCTGAGGCTACTGTATATGTAAATGAAACTATGTGTCAAGCCTTGGGACTTACTTTTAATATGCATATGATTTCTGCACTACTCTGTTCGTGCCGATTATTATGATTTCGTTCGCCGGTACCCGGGCCGGTTTTGTGATCGTGCGCTCTATGACATATTCGGCAGTATGATGTGTTACGGTTTCCGAGGCCTCGCCATAGGGCCGGTTACCGTCTATGGTGTTATGATGTGATATGGCTTTGTTATGTTTGATGATGTGATGTGTGTGATATTATGATTTGTTCGGAGTCGTACGGAGATTTGAAAGCCTACGGAGTATGATGTGTTGTGGCACCGGCGTCGGGGGGTGACCACGTTCTGACGAGCCTTATGCACGATTTTTATTTGCATTCTCGCACATTTGCATTCCGTACGGTGTTTGGGTCTATTACTCGTATTTGTTCGTTTCTTCTCACTCCAGTTATGATTTGGATTACTGTACCTTCTGCTTTACATACTCAGTACTTTTTCCGTACTGACCCCCTTTCTGTGGGGGCTGCGTTTCATGCCGCGCAGGTACAGGCGCTCGGTTGGGTGACTTCCCGGTTTAGGCTATTTATTCCGCTACTTTGGAGTGCTCCCCTCGATCCGGAGCCCACATTTGGTATACGCTCTGCTTTGGATATTCTGTACATTTGCTACTGTTTGGGTACGGCGGGGCCCTGTCCCGTCATATGTTCGTATGTCTGTTCTGTTTGTAGAGGCCTGTAGTCATGTTTGTGGGTCGTGGGTCCAGTTTGGTTGTGTGTGGTTTCGGTTTGTCTGTATATGATTTCGATTTGCGTCCTTAAGCGGCCCCGTATGCTACTATGGCCGATATGGCCCATCTGTTGCATGAGTGTGTCTGGGCGATGTACATTCCGCCAACTTTGACTTCGATGTGATGTTTGACACGGGCGACCGCTTAGGACAGCATTTGTATGATGTCAGTTTTCGATTATCGGTCCGAATAATGTCTGTTAAATCCGATCGTGTGGTATTTTGATGATTTGATTTGTAAGACGGCCCACGGAGCTGGGTCGTGACATGTACCTTCTGCTTTACATACTCAGTACTTTTTCCGTACTGACCCCCTTTCTTCGGGGGCTGCGTTTCATGCCCGCAGGTACAGACGCTCGGTTGGGCGATCCTCGCTTAGGCTCTATTCCCCGCTATTGTGCAGGTGCTCCACCTGATCAGGCCCATATTTGGTATATGTCTTTTCTTATGCATACTCGGTACGTTTGCTACTATTCGGGTATGGCGGGGCCTGTCCGTCATATGTTTGTACGTTTCCGTATGTACGCAGAGGCTCGTAGTCATAGTTGTGGGTCATGGGTCATGTCGTACGTGTGTGATTATGATTTGCATCCTTATGCGGCCCCGTATGCGACTATAGCCAATATGGCCCATATATTTGTATATGTGTGTATATATCGGGCGATGTGCATTCCGCCTTTTGCTTTTGATGTGACGATTCTGCACGGGCGACCGCTTAGGATAGCATTCGTTTCGATCGGTACGATGTCGCTATCGGTTTGCGGTATGAACAATATTTCTTAAATTTGATTAAGCCTTAATATGACGATCTGATTCGTAAGCCTGTTTGGGTGCCTAAGTAGGGCACCAGTCACGGCCCACGGGGTTGGGTCGTGACATAAACTCACCTTTTTCACTTAGTTCTTCAACATGACTTAGGTTGAGATTTGCATGAACAAAGGCTTGGCTTGCCCTAACAATTATTCCATGTTGTTTAGCACCTTCCAATTAGTTGAAAACCTAGGAGAAAATATTTTTTTCATCAAATTCTCATGGCCAAATTCGGCCATGCTTGGCCGATTCTCTCCCTCCTCTCTTGTTCTCCATTTTTCTTGAACTTTCTTGAGTGGAAAATAATAAAGATGACTAATTAATCATCTTTATAACTCGTGTTATACTTCCATGTGGCCCATGGCCCACAAGTCATGTGCATGGCCACATGGCTTTTAATTTCATGAACATTAAATTTTTTCATATTGCACTTTTAACCCCAAATTTCCTTAATATTCCATGCCAATAAAATCACAAGCAACTTATGCCTTAAAATAAAATCGAAGGTCAAAAATCTCAACTTCGCATCCCGGAGTAGTCTTGTCGTTAA
This sequence comes from Lycium ferocissimum, assembly GCF_029784015.1. Lineage (NCBI taxonomy): Eukaryota > Viridiplantae > Streptophyta > Magnoliopsida > Solanales > Solanaceae > Lycium > Lycium ferocissimum. Next base: position 8,405 of record NW_026726693.1, on the reverse strand, counting down.
CTTTTCATGGTTAGCTCGGAATGTCCCAACGTACAAAATACGAGATATAACAAGACCTACTGTGCCTTGAATTGGATTGCCCAGAAACTAAGGCACTACCTATCCGTGTTTACTACTCACCTCATATCCAGAATGGATCTACTGAGATACATTTTTCGGCAACCAATGCTCGTGAGAAAATTGGCTAAATGGAAAATGCTACTAAGTGAATTTGGCATTGTGTACGTAGCACAAAAGGCAATCAAAGGATGAGCCCTAACGGATTTATTGGCAGAAAGTCCCGTAGATAATGAGCTGGAACCAATACGGACTTTCTTCCCAGATGAGGAAGTGATGGCCATGGAAGGAGAAGTGGCCAAACCATACTCAGGCTGAAGACTGTTCTTCGATGGAGCAGTCAACTACAACGGATCAAGTATTGGAGCGGTGTTGATATCGAAAATAGGGCAACACTATCCGATGGCTGAAAAACTCAACTTCTGATGTACCAAAACATGGCGAAATATGAAGCATGTATCCTAGACCTCAGGATGGCGCTAAACATGAACATACATGAGTTTTTGGTAATCGGGGACTCCGATCACTTTATAAATCAAGTAAAAGAAAATTAGGCAACCAAAAATGATAAGATACTCTCATATGTGAATCTGGTACAAAGATTGTGCAGGAGATTCAAGAGTATTGACTTCAGGCATACTCCAAGGGCCCACAATGAGTTTGCAGACGCATTGGCCACAATAGCGTTATGATCCAGCACCCTGAGAGTACCCACATTGATCCATTAGAGATCACACTGAGAGAAGAGTAGGCTCACTACGTCCATGTACAGGCCGAGCCAGATGGCCAACCATGGTATGCCGATATTAAGGCCTACCAGGAAAAAGGGGAGTATCTTCCAGAGAGTTCAGTAACCCAAAAGAAGACCATCAGGAGATTGGCCAATGGTTTCTTCTTGAGCAAGGAAGTGTTATACAAAAGGACCCCTGACTTCGGGTTGCTCAGGTGTGTCGATGCCAAAGAGGCCACAAAATTGCTAAAAGAAGTGCACGCAGGGGCATGCAGACTCCACATGAATAGATTTATCCTTTCTAAGAAAATCTTAAGAATAGGATATTATTGGATGACCATAGAACATGACTCCTGTAAATTCGTGCCAAAGTGCCACCCACGTGGATCTGATCAAGGTTCCCCCCACGAAATTACATGGAAGAGCTCGCCTTGGCCTTTCGTGGCATGGGCAATGGATGTCATAGGACCTATCGAGCCTCCGGCCTCCAAGGGACATCGCTTCATCTTAATCGCCATAGATTACTTCATTAAATGGGTGGAAGCAACTTCCCACAAATCAGTGACTAAGAAAGTCGTGGCCGACTTTGTAAAAAATAATCTAATATGTCGTTTCGGTGTACCGGAATCCATCATCATAGAAAATGGTACCAATCTAAATAGCCATTTGATGAAAGACATCTGTGAGCAATTCAAAATCACTCACAGGAACTGCGCCTATCGGCCACAGATGAATGGAGCCATAAAGGCTGCAAACAAGAATATCAAAAGGATCTTGAGAAAAATGGTCGACAACTACAAGAATTGGCACGAGAAGCTGCCTTACGCTCTGTTGGGATATAGAAAAACAACTCAAACTTCCACTGGGGCAACCCCATACCTCCTTGTGTATGGTACAGAAGCAATCATACCCGCAAAAGTGGAGATCCCTTCACTCAGGATCATCCAAGAGGCAGAGCTGAAAGATGCAGAATAGGTTAGAAATCGTTATGAACAACTGGCCATGATAGAGGAAAAGAGAATGGTGGTGGTGCGCCACGGACAGTTATACAGACAAAGACTGTCTCGAGCCTTCAACAAGCGAGTCACAACCTGACTTTTCCAGATCAGACAACTCGTACTCAAGCGAGTCTTCCCTCACCAAGAAGGATATAAAAGAAAATTCACGCCGAACTGGCAAGGACCATATATGGTCAGGAAAGTACTTTCAGGAGATGCCGTAGTCTTAGCCGAGATGGACAGACAAGAGTGGCCCAAGGCCATCAATGCAGACGCGCTCAAAAGATACTACGTTTGGGATTCCATTTGCTTGTAATTGCATTATTATTTCCTTATAATTGTACCTTTTGCTTGTAATCGCACTAGAAAAAGAGGAAAACAAATCATCTATGTAATGAACTACGCAATGACCTGAATTCCCCACTGTGGGATACATAGGTAGCTCATACTGGACCATATCGCTTTATTAATAAAAACCAAAACTCAATTACTTTATTTCGAACTACATTTGACCTAAAATCCTATTGAGACAGGATACGTAGGCTCTCTCGAGCTCGGTCGTCATAAAAGAAAAACCAAGAAACCCCTAGGAAACCCCAAAGACAATAAGGCAGAAAAAGTCAACAAGATCAAGCTTGCAAGGGTTGATATTTGGTACAAATATCATATTTTGTGTCATTTTACATCCTACTCTTATAAATTTTATCGCTTAATTCATGATGCAATCGTCATATTTTAACTTATGTCATTATATTTCATGTGTATAGGTACGATGATGACAAACGATGGAAAACTATGCGTAAAGTGATTGATTTTGGAGCATATGACGATTAGACGAGGTGACGAGTCGAAGACCACAAAGGACGAACTAAAAGGAAAAATAATTTGACTGAAGGGTCCGCTTTTCTTCCGCATCGCGTGAAGAAAGCGGACAAAACAAGCTTCAGGCATTACCACTAGGCTTTCCTTCCGCATCGCGGAAGGAAAGCGGGAGGCCTCAGTACATTGCGCGATCGCGGAAGGAAAGCGGCGTTCTGCGTAAGCTTTCCCGATTCGACTAGGATTAGGTTTACTTTTTTTTTTTTTACCCTAGACTATATATAGATGTTTTATTAGCTGAAAACGGTGTGCTTGGATTATTCAAAGACTTGTAAGCCACCGTTCTATTTTCTCTCTCTAGGTTTATTTTATTTTTCATCTTTTTCAACCCTAGATTATTCATGAATTCTTTTGTCTATGATTGAATCATGAGTAGCTAAACTTCTTAATTCTAGGGTTATGGTGAAAGACTTGAAAGTTGGTTTGATAACAATTATTATCTATTGATTTTCCATATTTTGGGTTGCTTATTTATTCTTGATCTTAATTGTTTGATTACCTGGCCAATAGTTAGACACTATCTGTGGTGCGCGAATTGGACTTGAGAAAGGGAATTCACGTACGTAATAAGAATAAATTGAGTTTGTTCGATTTAATCGCTTCTCTACTGAGGATAGAGATATACCCTTTATCCATACTTAGTTGAATACGGAGAAATAAATGTGTTCTTGTTACCTATGATGACCATAGAGATATAGGCGTTATAGTAGCATCTACAGGCTTGTGAGTAGTTCGAGAGAATATCATAAAGTATAATTATCTCTAAAAGCTACTAAGCTCATGAATCTCGATATGATACGATTGTACTAAGTTCCTTATATGACGAGTAATCCTTTAAGGATAGATGTGATGAACGACGACAGTAATAATACTAAAGATGCTTATATGTATATGTGCCTATGTATAGCTATTATAAACCCCGAACTTATATGACCGGGTAGAATATAGTGAATATGTATATATCTATATATGATGATGCGCGCGCACCACTGCAGTTGGGTACGGATAACCCTGAGCCTTGGTAGGGCCAGGTATGTATGACACCGAGTCTTGATAGGGCCAGGTATGTGAAACACCGAACCTTCGTGGTCGGGTATGCTATATAAATACTATGTATATGACATCAATATGAGTACGAATATGCTAAGTATATGTAAATACTAAGTAAAGACTATGTATATGCAATGTCTATGATATGAACATGAATATGAACGAAAATATGAATACAAATACGAAAATGGATACGAAAGGTAAATGAGTACGGATATGGGTATATGTACATGGATACGCAATAGAAATGGAATGTCCCTATGAAAGGTAAGTAAGTGCTATGATGATGATACTATTATCTCCCATCCTATGCTATTTCATATGTTGTCTATTATGCGTTCATATTGATATTGATCATGCTTTACATACTCAGTACATTCTTCGTACTGACGTCCTTTTGTTTGTGGACGCTACGTCATGCCCGCAGGTGGCCAGGGAGACAGACTTGATCCATAGCTATATTTCTCAGGGACTACATAGCAGAGCTCCACTTCATTCGGAGCTACAGCTTTTGGTATAGATTCTTTTGTGTACATATTCATGGGAACGGCAGGGTCCTGTCCCGCCTATTTGATATGACGTATTCTTCTTAGAGGCTCGTAGACATGTGTATATGGTTAGATATGTTTGGCCTTGTCGGCCTATATGTTGGGATATTATTTTGTCAGCCTCGTCGGCTTATGTACATTTATTTGGGCATAGTTGTTAATGTTGATATAAATGAATTGTCGCCCAATGATATTAGAATGATGATGAATGAAAAGTATGATTTAGCCATGTGGCTCACCTAGATGAAATGTGAAAGTATGTTAAGAGGTGCCCGGGTGGGTTAGCACCGGGTGCCCGTCGCGGCCCTCCGGTTGGGTCGTGACAAGAAGACAAAGACGTATGTAAGGCTAACTCTTCTTTCAATAAGGCATGGTTCCTTGGCTATATATATATCCTTTCATGAGTTCTATAACGCCCTCCAAATGATTCTATCTCTAAAGCTACTAAAGCTCATGATCCATGATACTTTCATTATTTCCATTGCATCCTTTTTATATGATAGCTAACCCTCCATAGATGAGACGTAAACAAACGATAATGCTAATGATGTTGATGATACTTATGGACTCTTAAGTATATTGTGTAGTTGTGATTTGTAATCATCGTACTATGGCATAAATTACATGAGTTGAAAATGGTAGACTTTGATGTTATTATATGCATGGATTGGTTGGCTTCTTGCTATGCCAATGTCGATTGTAGAACTAAGATGGTTCGCTTCCAGTTTCTGGGAGAACGGGTTTAGGAATGGAAAGGAAATATAGCGTCTCCAAGAGGTAGGTTTATTTCCTATCTCAAGGCTAGGAAAATGATTGCTAAAGGTTGTATTTATCATTTAGTCCAGGTTCAAGATATAGAAGCCGAATCGCTAACTCTTCAGTCTATCCCTATAGTGAATAAGTTTTTGGATCTATTCCCAGATGAGCTTCCAGGCCTCCTTCCTGAACGGGAGATCGATTTTGTTATTTATGTGTTACTGGATCCCAATCCCATATCTATTCCTCCTTATAGAATGGCTCCCGCAGAGTTGAGAGAGTTGAAGGAGCAATTGAAGGACTTGCTTGAAAGGCTTTATTAGGCCTAATTCTTCCCCGTGAGGACCACCCATGTTGTTTGTAAGAAAGCAAGATGGTTCCCTGTGGATGTGCATTGACTACAAACAACTGAATAAGGTGACAATCAAGAATAAATATCCGCTCCCAAGGATTGATAATTTATTTGACCAGTTGCAAGGTGCCAAATGATTTTCAAAGATAGACTTGAGATCCGGGTATCATCAGGTGAGAGTTAGGGAGGAAGATATTCCTAACACGGCCTTTAGAACAAGATATGGTCATTTTTTATTTCGGGTAATATCATTTGGGCTAACTAATGCGCGCGGATTCACGGACTTGATGAACAATGTGTTCAGGCCTTTCTTAGATTTATTTGTGATTATGTTCATTAACGATATCCTGGTATATTCTCAGTCCAAGGCAGAACATGCGGATCATTTACGTACCGTTCTTAGAGTACTTCAGACTGGAGAGCTATTTGCAAAATTTTCAAAGTGTGAATTTTGGTTGAATTCGGTGACCTTTTTGGAGTATATTACCTTAGTCGATGGTATTCAGGTGGACACCTAGAAGATTGAGGCCGTGAAGACATGACCAAGGCCCACAACACCTACGGAGGTTCGTAATTTTCTCGGCTTAGCAGTTACAACGAGTATGATTTACGCGGTATGTTTTCGCCTATTTCGGCCCCACTAATAAAGCTAACTCGAAAATCAACTAGGTTTCGGTGGATGGATGCTTGTGAAGGGCAACTTTATGAGTTAAAGAATAGACTAACTTCTGCCCCAGTCCTGATACTTTCAGAAGGATCGGAAGGCTATGTTATCTATTGTGATGCTTCAGGCATTGGGTTAGGGTGTGTGTTGATGCAGCATGGTAAGGTTATTGCTTATACTTCAAGGCAATTACGAAAATATGAGAAAAATCATCCAACCCCTGATCTTGAGTTAGCTGTGGTGATTCATGCCTTGAATATGTGGAGACATTATTTGTATGATGTCCATGCGGATATACATACGGATCACAAGAGCCTTCGCATATTTTCAAGCGTAAAAGAATCGAATTTACAACGGAGGCGATGGTTGGGTTGTTTGAAGGATTATGATGTTAACATCCTATATCATCCTGGAAGGCGAACGTTGTGGTTGATGCTCTTAGCCGAGATCTATGGGAAGTTTATGTGATGTTCATCCGGCAGAAAAAGAGTTAGCTCGTGAGCTCCGACTAGCCAACCTAGGGAGTTCGGGTGATGGACTCGGGAAATATGGGAGCTACCATCTCGTAATTTAGTCAGCTCGTCAATAGTAGTTGAGGTGAAAAAGTGTGCGATACGAGGATCCTATACTAGTTCGTTATAGAAATACACTTCCTCGAAGAAAAGTCATCCTTTGAAATTTCTCCCCGGGAGAGTTCCTCCGGAGTGTCGAGAAATGATTATTGCGTTCTCGATGTCGTGGGATTACACTCTCAAATATTAAAAGAAGCCCATTGTTCCCGTTATTCTGTTCATCCCAGAGCAATAAAAATGTACCATGATCTCAAATCTATATATTGGTGGAATTGAATGAAGAAAGACATAGTGAAATTCGTGACCCAGTTGTCCCAACCGTCAACAAGTGAAGATTGAACACCGAAAGCCCCATGATCGTTGCAAGCTATGAAAATTCCAACTTGGAAATGAGAAGTGATTAATATGGATTTCATCGCAGGCTTACCTCGTTCTAGGCATAAATATGATTCTATATGGGTAATTGTGGATAGACTTACGAAGTCAGCTCATTTTCTACCGAATCGAACAATATATGTGGCTCGAAGATTATGCAAAGTTTTACGTCCGCAGATAGTACGACTCCGTGATGTCCCGCATCTATTATTTCCGATAGTGGGACACGATTTACGGCTCTATTTAGAAGTCTTTCAAGAAGTTTGGGGACTGGTGAGTCTTAGTACGACGTTTCATCCACGGATCACGGACAAGGCCCGCGTACCATTCGGACTCTCGAGATACTACGGGCATGTGTGTTGGATTTTGGAGGTAGTTGGGATGATCACTTGCGGATTATTGAATTTTCAATAAATGTGCTTATCATTCTAGCATCCAAATAGCCCCAAATATGAGGCTTTTTATGGGGGCAACTACGGATCGAATTGGGTGGTTCGGAGTAGGAAAACTAAATTGATAGGGCTAGACTTTGTCCCGGAAAACTATAGAAAAGGGTCAAACTTTAAAAGGATCGATTATTTAAAATTTAGTCGCCGAAATCTTATCGGACAATTGTCAAGGGTTTGGGGTTCCAAGTAAAAAGGGGTGGGGATTCTTGAAAAGGGGTTGCTAATGAAGGGGGGCATGAGATTTGGGAAAAAGGGCCCAAATTTTTTCCTCGGTTTTTGGACCTTATTAGAATGTACGCAAGGTAGGACAAGTGTCTTATGAATTAGATCTACCTTCGGTTTTGGGTGAAAAAGGTTTTTTATGTATCGATGCTACGAAAGTGTCACGACCCAACCCCGTAGGCCGTGACTAGCGCCCCACCGGGCACCCCTCGTAAAAATCCCAAAAAAATAACTCAAATATTTAATAAAATTTGGGGGGAGTTTTCTATTTTCTTACTAGCCAAAATTCTTTTAAACCCAGAAAATACCAACAAAAGGACAAAAGGGGCCCAAAATTCCATATACATATATACGGGGGGAAGCCGGCAAGGGGGGCGGGGGAACCCAAAAACATCACTATACATATCGTACGGACCCCCGCCCCTTCCCCCCTACTATCCCCGAACCCCACAAAACGGAATAACGAAATCATATGACGGGACGGGGGGCCCCCGGGGGACCCCCGAATAATAATGTACATATACATCGGAAAAAATATATACCAAAATATATGAGCTCCGGAAGAAGGAGCGATCCCCGGGGGAAAAACCCCCAAAAGGTGTCCCAAGGGGGGGATCACCAAAGGCCCCAGCGTACGCCTGGGGGGCATGGGGAAAGCGGCCCCCCAAAAACCGGGGGTGGGGGCGGAAAAAATGTCGGTATTAAAAAACCCAGGGAAAACGAATCATAAGTCGAAACAGAAGATGCGAGAAA
>NW_026726692.1:0-38432 GCF_029784015.1 Lycium ferocissimum | reverse complement strand
CGAATGAGATAAGTATATGACGTCTTTATGAACACGAGTATGCTATGTATATGACAAAGCAATTAGAGTACGAATATGCTAATACCATGTAAGTGCCGAGTAAGGGCTATGTATATATGCCAAGTACGTGATACAAGCACGAGTATGACAAGAGAGATAGATATGAAAGGTAAGTAAGTAAAAGATATGAATGTATGTATACGAGCACGAAATAGCACGTGAAATGTTCCTACGGAAAGCGAGTAAGTACTATGAAGAGAATGTTGATGTCTCCCATCTTATGTTATTTCCTATATTACTGCTATGTTTCTCCATCATTATCTGCTCATGCTTTACATACCTCGACAATATTCTCTACCGACGTCCTTCTCTTTGGACGCCGTGTTCATGCCCATGTGTAGATGGGAGACGGTGCCGATTCACGGCGGCCATCGGCCGGAGTTGCGAAGCCCTCCTTTATTCCCGGAGGTGCTATGTGAGACACCATTTTGTGTACATGTAATTTTGGGCACGGCGGGGTCTGTCCCGTCCACATATCTAGTATTCCGTAAAGAGAGGCTCGTAGATACGTATGTGTGGGTAGTATGGTCCCATAGTCATTATGCAAATGGAAGCCCATGTATATTATTATTATTTTGATAGCCCAAAGGCCTACGTTATATAAGTAAATATGTTCTATATGAAAGTCGTTTTCTATTATTATAAATGACAAGAGAAATGAATAAAGACAGGTTAAGCAGTAGAATGAGGGGTGCTCGGTGGTCAGCCTCGGGTACTCGTCGCGGCCCGTAGGTCGGGTCGTGACACAAATACAGTTTAAAAAAATTTCAAAGACTTAATATGTTAATCACACGAACCATCGTTTATAAGCCAAAACGGTAGTCAAATCAGATTTTCTTCCGAATATCACTCGGGGGCATATCAAACCGAACTTTAGAAATCATAGTTACGTACCAAAATCATGTGCATAAGATCATCATCATAGACTTAAAAGGTTGGTAAACCATCATACTTGAAATCGGGATAATAGTCATATCATATTTCTGCAAAAGTTATCCGAAGTACGTGAAGGAAAGTCGCGGGACCCACGGACGGGTGTCAACCTGAGCCGGGCCCGCCTATGAAAAACATAGTCATCATACATCATGGGATCATTTTTGAGCATATCGAAGCGATCCGGTTTTGTCTGTGAAAGTTACGGACTTTCGTAGTTTTCGGAATCATTTAGGAACAAAACTCTTTTAAAAACCAAACTTTTATGCAACTTTGAAACTTAGTCATACAAAAGACGTATAAACCATAGCTTGACCCTATAAGGATGCCAACATCAAAAGCAAATACGACTCATAAACGTGCTCGGATTTTGAAGAATAGAATTACCCCCGAAGCTCATAACATATCACAACCTAGCCATATCTAAGACATGCCAAAAGAAGGAAAGGTAAGTTTACATACCTCACCGCCCTCGAGCTAATCCAAACTCCAACCTATGTCTCGGACTCCTAAGGTCTACAAATAAGTCAACGAATATCAATTATTAGCTATAGCCATTTAGGCATTTAATTCCAAATTAGCCCTTAATTCTACAGAAATTTGGGCAGCATTTCCCCTATAAATACACCAACCCCGAGAATTTAACTCGGCCAAATCAACAACAACAACAACAACAACCAACCTAGCAACATCAATAATCAATCCGAAAGGCAACATAACATTAGTAACCCTCTTATATATCATTCAACGACATTCATAATATGCAATTCAACGGCTTACCTTCAAGCCAACATCAACGCTTATACATTCAAATACTAACCCGAACCCATTTCAACAATATTCAAAGACGTTTTAAGCAATTCATACAACATTTCAAACATCCCAAATAATACTCCAACTCACCCGAAACCAGTCCCCAACCCGAGAACACAACTACAATCCATCCCTCACTTCCAAATCATGATTTGCACCAACAATCCACATTATAACAATGTTATTCTCTTAAATATAAAAATTACATTAAATATACATGATTCTCCAAATCAGCCCATACAATTACAACATCAATCTTGAGTCATTAAACTCTCATTTCCAACATAAATTCATAACGACAACAACTAAAACAATAAGCAATATTAATTCATTCTTGTCACATGGTATAACCTACATTCGGCCAACACTACATACATACATACATATGTTGATGATTCTCATTCTTTCCTTCACACTACACAACTAAACATGCTACATAGAATCAATTTATCATCTCAACACAACACATACACCTACACGGCCAAACCTCACACACATGGCCTCAACTCTAACATACTATATTCCATGATTTTCATCCATTTTTAACATACTACAACATGCATACAACCTTTATAACACATAAAACATGATCAAATCTTACCTTTCTTCTTCAACTTCACAAATAGGCTAGGGTTTGCGATCTACACAACGGATGGTTTGATGACCCAAACAACACTTCCACGTTACTTAGGGACCTCCAATTAGTGGATTTGTACCAAAGAAATAATTTTGGGATGGCTAATTTTTGACTTGGTTTTTGGGAGCTTTGGTAAGAGCCTCTTCTTTTTCATCCAAGGTTCTTGTTTTTTTTCTAAGTGTTGGAATGAAAAGATGACTTGGTGATGATCTTTTAAGCTTCCACAAGAGTTGCACATGTGTTCATGGCCCACACTCATGTGTTGGAGCAATTAAAATTGGACACAAAATGGGTGGGAGCCACCTCCCATTCACACGGCCAACATGGCTATTTTTGCATGATTTGCAACTTCCAATTATATCACTTTTGGTCCCAAATTTTCCTAAGTGTCCCATGCAAACAAATTCATGAACAACTTATGTCTCAAAATAAAATCGAAGGTCAAAAATCCCGACTTTGCATCCCGGAATGGTTTGGACCCTAACTTATCATAATTAGACCGGATTGTCCCAATGCACAAAATACGGGATATAACATCCTTCCCCCCTTTAGAACATTCGTCCTCGAATGTTAAATTAGCCTTACGGGATCTTATAAACACTCAGGAGAGTTTCGTTTACAATTATCACAAACAGTTCATACATCAATCAGTATAACCAATTAAATAGTCTAAATTACTGTACCGCGTACGGTGGCGCCTCACCGATCCTGTCCACGGGTCAACGCGTATAGGCGGTTCGATGGACCGCCGAGCGGAGAGCTCCGCCACGGCCTCTCCCTCGGTCGGTGGCGTCGGTGTGCCCGCCCCCATCGGGCGCGCAGCTACGGAAGGGGAAGACGAACCGACGGTGACTCGATGGTGGGGCACCACACGGACCGCCCCTGTACGGACACTCTCTCTTAAAATGACCCTGGCCACCACAGGTAAAATAAGCGCCCGTGGCACGATAACACTCCCCAGGGTGATGCCTTCCACAGTAGGAACACAGAGGTCTGGGCGGCCTCATCTGACTACTGGAACCTCGGCCAACGCGGAGCACCGAAACCACTGGAGCTCGGCACCCACGAATATCCCGCACCCTCTCGATCTCTGTGCGGTGAGGGCGTGAGGGTGTGCCTGGTCGGTTGGGAAGGGTGTACGCTTTCTCTTCTTCTTGCCGAGGCTGCTGCCTCGAGACTCTCGGATCGACTCATACCCGGCGATTTAGCCCTCTCGGGCTGGCCCCCATCATAATCTCTGTCGAGCCGACGCCCGTGTCGCTCCTCCGGCCTACGGGCACGTGTGCTTGAATCCGTGTGATGTCCATCCCGGCGGGCCGCCATCACCGTACAACTGTCAACCAAGTAGTCATCCAGCCCTATCACATACCGGTGCATCCGGTCAGTCATATCAGCTACATAAGCGGGCGCATATCTGGCCAGCGAATCAAACTCCAGACTATACTCCCGGACGCTCCTGCCCCCCTGCCTCAATAGCAGGAATCTGTCTACCCTGGCCCGCCTCACCTCCGGGGGTAGAAAATGGGCCAGGAAGGCCTCTGTAAACTCGCCCCATACTGCTGGAGGGGCACCCTCAGCTCTGGACAACATCCAGGACTCGTACCAGTTAGCCGCTACATCGTGCAACCGATAGGATGCCATCTCAACCGACTGCGTCTCGGAAGCACTAATCAATCGCGATTGTACGCTGCATCCGTTCTGATGAACTCCCGAGGGTCCTGCGGGCTTTGACCCGAAAACTGCGGTGGGCCACAAAGCGAAAAATCACGGGCCCTCTGACTGTCATATCTATCCGCACGATCACCCCCCGATCCGTGCCTGTGAACCTGGGCCGCCACCAATTCGGTCAATAACCGGACCGAGGCTCGGGTGCTCGAACCTCGGGAGCTGGCGGTGGAGCCGCCCCCTGACCTGCAGCTGTCGCTGCTCCAAGCCCCTCAGATACTGGCAGTGTAGCCGAACTGGCTGTCGGGGGCACAATCTCCGGCTCAAGCTGGGCACGGGCCCTAGTAGCTATCCGGGCCCGGCTGGTCTCAGCTGCTGCTGTAGACTTGCCCTTCTGGGCAGCTGTGGCCTTCCTCGGAGGCATCACTGAAAACATAACATTCCGTCAGAGAAGAGTCATCCTGATAACACAGCTCTATCGCACGATCTAAGATCAGAAGGAAAGATAACATCCTAAATGTCCTGTAGCCTCCTGTTTATAGATGTGGTGCACAACACACCGATAAACAAGACTCTACGAGACACGGTTTGTAGACATTTCCGAAGACGAACTGCTCTGATACCACTTCTGTCACGACCCAACCCCATAGGCCGTGACTAGTGCCCGAGCTGGGCACCCATACGCGCTCATTAACCAGATTCGACATACAACCGACTCATACATTCATAAAAATCAAACGTGGCTCCAACTAACGCATACAAACCAATATACTGCACCGAAGCCAGCAAGGCTATCATAATATACATAACATATCAAAGCATACATACACGCAGCCGATAAGGCTACCACGGCGGATGGGCCGCCCAAACACAGCTCACACAACGCGTCCGAACCAAGCGTACATAACCCACATCTATGTCTACGGACCTCTGTACGAACAACGAGAATCGAGATGACGGGACGAGGCCCCGCGTGCCACAATAAACATAATCATGTACATCGGAAGAGCATATACACAAAATATTGGCTCCCGAACAAAGGGAGCACTGCGAGCAACGAGAATGAAATCTACGCCGGTGGATCACCAAAACGCGTATCCGTACACGGGCATGAAACGCGACCCCCGAAGACGGGGGTCGGTGCGAAATATGTGCGAGTATGCAAAGCGAGAAGGTACGATGAAACGAAGCCGAGTCATGATCGAAACGGAAGTACGAGAAAGTAGACATCATAAGCCGAAATACCAAAGCGCTTGCGTCGACATACAAATCATACATATGAGGTACGGAAAGCAAACATAATGATCATCATATACATACCGTAACACATCATAACATCATAACCAATCATATGAGATGCCATTAACCGATGTGGGATTGGCCTAAACCAATGTGGGATTAGCCTAAACCAATGTGGGATTGGCCTAAACCAGTGTGGAATTTGCCTCGCTGCGGGTTTGCCCCACATTGGGTTTGCCCCACCACCGCTCCGATTCCAATTGATCATATTCCGGAATTCATACAAATAACGTATAACGTAACATATACACACGATGCACGGCCGAAAGGGGCTCGGCGTACCGGCCACATCATAGCAGCATAATATATACACGGTTCTCGATCGAAAAGGGGCTCGGCGAACCGGACACATCATAATTCAGAATACAAACTATACCTCAGAATACAGCATAGTGCGTACGATAACTTAACCGGCCTGGGACTTGGCGAAAAATGTAATAACAGAATGCACGAACAAAGTTATGAGTAACCAAATACAGTTTAAAACAATTTCAAAGACTTAATATGTTAATCACACGAACCATCGTTTATAAGCCAAAACGGTAGTCAAATCAGATTTTCTTCCGAATATCACTCGGGGGCATATCAAACCGAACTTTAGAAATCATAGTTACGTACCAAAATCATGTGCATAAGATCATCATCATAGACTTAAAAGGTAGGTAAACTGATCATACTTGAAATCGGGATAATCGTCATATCATATTCTTGCAAAAGTCATCCGAAGTACGTAAAGGAAAGTTGCGGGACCCACGGACGGGTGTCAACCCGAGCCGGGCCCGCCTATGAAAAACATAGTCATCATACATCATGGGATCATTTTTGTCACGACCCAGCCCCGTAGGCCGTGACTAGTGCCCGAGCTGGGCACTCGTACCCACCTATCAATTATAGTCAGATCATGACGAACATAATAGGAACTTATACGCACAAAAGGCACTACATCGCGGACACATATATATATACATATATCATACATACAACCTGAGGATTTACAGAACACAAACACAACTGTACAGTGCTACCCACAACCCACGTTTATGTCTACGGGCTAACAAGGTAATAACGAGAACCATATGATGGGACGGGCCCCGCCGTGCCCGAATAAAATATACATATGTAGCAAGAGAGTACGTACCAAAATGCGGGCTCCGGACAAGGGGAGCTCTCCACAATAGGCGAGTAGGGATCCCGAGTGGCGGCTCGCCCAAACGAGTATCTGCATACCGCGCGGCATGAAACGCAGCCCCCGAAGAAAGGGGGTCAGTAAGGAATATGTACTGAGCATGTAAAGCATGGAATACAATAAACAAAACCGTACCAAAATAAAGAGTATGGAACATGAGTACAGTGCCAAAAAGTCTTACCTTTGAACATAACAATGCATGACCATGTCATAAACATAAGTAATGATCATATACATATGCGTATACATAGCGTGTCCCGGCCCTCTAGTGAGGGACTCGGTGAATAGAATCATCATATGCCATCCTGGCCGCCATCCCCGTCTCACCAGACCATCACACCATCATATATATATATATATATATATATATATATATATATATATATATATATATATATATCCCGGCCCTCACAGTGAGGGACTCGGTGAATAATGCGGTGGAATGTGCACGAATGCGTGTCTTCCCGGGACTCAGTGAAGGACATATTGAGCTTTGCACGAGCAGAGTAGTGAGAAACCATATGCATATAAATCATATCAAAGACTCGATGAAATAATTTAAACGAATTATCATATGAAAGTCGGACAAGAACTATGTCAAGTACCTTTCGGACATTTCTCGGAACTTATCTAACCGGACTTAGAAATCATAATTACATATCGAAGTCATCTGCGGAACAATCCTCATTTATAATGCATGAAAATCATAATCCTAAACTCATTAAGTAAGTAAGAAATCCGAACTCGGGAGTTAAGGTGAAAGTAATACTAGGTTTTTCTTATAGGTCATTAAGGATAATCATAGAAAAGCCGCGGGCCCCACGGACGGGTGTCAACCCCATCCGAGCCCGCTTACGAAAGTTGGGGGAATGTTATGTCTCATAAAGTTACCTATTAGGTGTTATAGCCCGTACTTTGTACGTATGGATATTTCGAAGTCGTTGTGGGAAGTTAAGGACGAGATCATTTTCAAAAAAACATTTTGATGTACGAGTTGTTATAAATATAATTTATGACTATTATTAGTATGGGAATATTGTGGGAGGTCAAGGGCAAAAAGAGAAATTTGCAAAATGGGTTATGAAAATAATGCGGAAGGCTAGGGGCAAAATCGTAATATTGAGAAAAGTCGAGGGGCAAAATGGGAATTTCACCCAAGTTTCATGAAAATTCCAAAAAGGCCATATTGGCCATGTGACAAAAAGGGAAAGGAGGGGAATTAAATAAAGAGAGAAAAGATGACAAAAGAAAAGATAAGTCATCCTTTAACAAAAAATTTCAAGAAAATTCTAGAGAGGGGCATGTGCCCCTCACATGCTTGGAGATACCAATATATATATATATATGAGTTGCCTTTTCATTCAAGAAAGAGGAGAGAAAAAAAAAGAGAGAAAACAAAGAAAGAAGGAGAAAAAGACCATGGCCTATTCGGCCATGAAGATGAAAAAAAGAACCTTATGAAATCTTGCTTCAAAAATTTTTCTCTTCATGTATTCCTACTAATTCAAGGGTCCTCTACAACGTGGTATGCTCGTTGGAGCAAGAGAATCATCCGTTGTTGAAAAATCATCACTTTAGCTAAGTTGGAAGGTTGTGAAGAAAGGTAAGAATCAATTGTGTTTTATGTGTTATAAAGGTGGTATGTATGTTGTAGTATGCTAAAACAAAGGAAATTCATGAAATATAGTAAGTTGGAATTGAGACCGTAAGTGTGAAATTTGGCCGTGTGAAGCATATGTGTGTTGTGTTATGTTTAGGTGTTGAATTAAGGTTTAGTTAGTATGGTGTGATCATGGTAGGGTGAAGAATGAACGGGAATCATCCATATGTATATATATATTGTGTGTGGCCGTGGGGTGTGGGTGGTGAAGGAAGATGAGCTAATTTTTGTTTAATGTGTTAGTTGTGTCGTTGTGATCTTTGTGGTGTAAATGGAAGGCTAATGGTTCATGGTTGCATGGAAATTGGTTGTATGTCATTATGGGAAAATTATAAGATTGTAGTATAGTTTTTATGTAACTATGGAAGTAGAATTCTAAAATGTGGGTTATGGTTGTTATTAATGAACTTGGAAGAAAACAATGCGACTTTGTTGTTTTATGGCATTTGTAGAAGCTTCGGATGGAATATGGTGTTGGCGGGATTGTTTGAATCCTTGAGTATTGCTTGGAATGCTACTGAATAATGTTGGAATAGTCTTAAATTAGGTAACGAATATGGAAAATGTCGATAGTGATCGGGAATGTGAAGTTGGAGTAGAAGTTGTTATGTTATGTAGAAAGAAAGACTACTTATGTTGGAATATGTTTCGTATTGATTGATGACGTTATTGGTATTGTTGTGTTGTTGTTGTTGATATTTGGGCCGAGCCATATTCTCGGGATGTTGAATTTACAGGGGAGATGCTGCCCAAATTTTTGTAGACAAGTGAGGAATTGAAGATTTGAAAGCCAAAAAGTCCACTATTGACAATTGGTAAGCATGACCATTTGCAAATTCTGGGCGAAACGGGATTCGAGATTGGACGAGCGTAAGACGTCCGAAAGGTATGTAAGGCTTCCCTTTTCCTTCTTTGGCATGTCCTAGATGTAATAAGCTTGAATACGTGCTTCGGGGCTACTCCAATTCTAGAAGTCCGAGGTTGAATTTAGTTACTATTCATTCAATAGAATTGAACTAACTTATGCTTTATTGTAAAGAAATGTCCAAACGTCAGTAACTTTTGAAAACGAAAGTGGAATGCCTTGAAATCTTCGAGAATAGTCTAATGAGATATAATGACCATGTTTTTATGTTCGTTACCCCACTTTCCTCGAGACCTAAGTGTACTGTTCTATTGACCTTATGTCCGTAAGATAACTAAGGAAACCTTTGACTTTCGTTCTGAATTTAATATAAGTATCTGGTAACTTGGATGTGAGCATTTTGGTTTGACTATGGGATATAAACACTTCGACACGAATGACCTGATATGAATATTCTGATATAAGCACTTTGATGCAAATATTCTGAAATAGAAATTCTGATATAAGTATTCGGATATGAACGTTGTGATATAAGTATTCGATACAAGTATTTTGATATGAACGTCCTCTGTGAGCTTTAATGTTCTTCATACACGATCCTGGATCGCTTGAAAAGTCCGAAGAGGTTTCTGCGCTTCAAATGTCCACAACTTTCTGATGCTAATCCGGAAGGACCTGAAACTTGCTTACGGATCTTCGTATGTTGGTAAGTGTGCGTATCCATCGAGTCCGGATTTATATGCATATGGTTTCTCACGACTCGCTCGTGCAAGGCTCAATGCATTCCCTTCACCGAGTCCGGGCCAGGGCATGTTATGTTCTCGTGCGTACTCGACGGTACGATTCGATTCACCGAGTCCGGGCCGGGACATGTTATCGTGCTCTTCTGCATTATTCACCGAGTCCCTCGTGCGGCGGGCGGGACACGTTATCCGTGTATGTTTGTGATGATATGGGGATGGCGGCCGGGATGGCATTTGATATTATCCACGAGACCCGCGGTAGGGGCGGGACACGTTATGTATATTTGGCACGAGAATTCGATGCGTGATTCTACATTACCGAGTCCCTTAACAAAGGGCGGGACACGGTATTTGCATATATGACATATGAGTCGCTATATATGATCCTGTTCACCGAGTCCCTTATCGGAAGGGCGGGACACGTTTTATGCATATGCGGTATATAATATCATCGAGCATTCCGTGCGTTACGTACTCGTCCGATACATGTCGGTATACTAAACATTACGTATGTTACGTAGTTTGTCCGTTAGATGGTACAATCGAATATTACGTATGTTCGATATTCCGTCCGATACATGACCTCATACGAATATTACGTACGTTACGTGTCTACGTCGGTATAAGAAGTCATCTGAGTATTCTGTACGTAGGGACTCCGTCCGATACATAACCCTATCTGAACAATCGGTATGTTCTGTACTCCGTCTGACGTGTGACATCACCCGAGTTTTGTATTTTACGCACCTCTTCGGACATGTGATGCCGTGATTGCAAACTAAGTATTTTGGTACTACGGTTAACCCACTTACTTTCTGTACCTCTTACGGCATATGAGACAGGTATGTATGGATTGTGTACGAAAGGTAAGCGTACGGTATACCGAGTAGTGTACTTACCGTTATTTCTATCATTTTGATTAAGGTTTCCGTTTTCCTGTGTGCATGCTTTACATACTCGGTACATATTCCGTACCGACCCCCTTTCTTCGGGGGGCAAGCCATGCCGCGCGTACTCCCGGATGAGTGAAGTTATTACGAAGATGTTCCGGAGATGGCAAGCTCCATTTTCCCGGAGTGCTGCCGAGTCAGAGTTTGTCTGTTGTGATTTCTGGATCTGTGTTAGAGACTTTGCAGACAGCGTCGTGGGTGTTGGTTGTCAGTCTGTAGGCGGCCCCATCAGCCGATACGTCATATGTGATTGGTTTTGCTTGACTACAGAATTTTTTGTAATTTGAAAGCAACGAAAAGAATTATTTCTGAAAGTTATACCTTGCATTTTATCTTTATTTGAAAAAAATTTTATGTGCGTAATAAGAGTCTGTGGGTTCGCTCGGCTCCGGATGTGGGGTCGGGTGCCCATCACACCCTGATAAGGTTAGGGTGTGACAAAGGTTTCGGGGCGATCCGAGCTCGTATGCGAAAGTTACGAGCGTTTGAAGTTCGGGACCCTTTTAGTAGCAAAATTCTTTATAAGACTTTTGACATTCAATCATTTGAAAACATAAGAACCTTAGTTTGATTACATTAAAGATCAACTCTTTAGGAACGAATAAAGTACGTATCTAAGCTCGGATCCTAAGAGTGGAATTACCCCGAGGCTCGGGTCATAGCCTAATAAGCACTAAGACTGTTATATCCGGCATTTTTGCATATTCGGAAAATGCGAAATAATTTCGATTTGTAAAGAATAAGGTTATATGTTGGTTGGAATTAAGACATACGTGTGTTGTTCATGAAAAGTAATGGTGTGGAAATACGGAGGAAGGCGGGGCAAAATTGGAATTTTGGAAATTTGTTTCGGGAATTACAAGACAAGGATTTTCACTAATTGGGCTCAAAGGAATAAGAGGAAAATTAGGCCCAAAGAGATGGGGTGGCCGGCCAACTACATGGCCAAGCCCATTTAGTTTAATTAATTTCCATGTGCTAAATTATAAGGTGGATTAATTTCAAGAAAAAGAAAGAAAGATCAAGAAAACTCTAGAGAAATTGGAAATAAAGATGAGGCATGTGCATGGTCATGTGATACTTATATATATATAAGAGAGGGGAGTGTTCATCATGGAAGAAACAAGAGAGAAAGAATAAGAAAGAACAAGAAAAAGGAGAGGAGGAAGAACGGATAAGGGTGGCCGAACCCCACCCCACCAAGGTGATCATGGAGAATTTCTTTCTTCATGTTTTCCTACTAATTAGAAGGCCCTCGTCGACATGGAATAATTGTTGAAGCAAGAAAAACACTCTCCCTTGCCATGACTACTCTAGCCGAGAAAAGAGAAAGGAAGAGGTGAGATTCAATCTTCTTTTAATGTTTTATAGGTGTATATGCATGTTGTGGTATGTAGAAATGAATGAAGTTCTTGAAGCTATGGAATATGTAGTGAAGCCGTGAGCATGCTTGTTGGTGAAGGCATGTTGAACAAATTTTATTTAGTGTTTGGTTAGTATTGTTGTGGACGTTTTGAGCATGTCGTAATGTGTAGAAAATGAATAAAATTCATGAGATTGTGTATGTTGGAGTTGGCGTGTAAGGGGCTGTTTTCGGTGGAGCTTGGTGAAGTAATTTAATGTAGTATTTTGGTTGTTGTTTGTTGTGGATTATGTGATAAAAATAAAGGTTTGATGATCCAAATTGAAGTTACAATGGTTGTGGGCTGTTTTGAAAGTTAATATGACTCTAATGTGTTCTCTTATATTTATGAAGCTAATGTGGAAAAGAATGGAATTGTTGACATAGTATGAGAATGGGAAAGGAAGAAACGCATTATTATCGTATTCATTAAGTCGGAAGAATTCGGGTTGCATAGCATATTGTTGAGTTGTTTTGAAATATTGTGCGAGTTGCTTAGAATACGTTATGAATTGATTATGGATGTTGTCTTGATGATTATTGGTTTGGTTGTTGTTGATATTAGCCGAGTTGAATTCTCGGGGGTTGATGGATATATAGGGGAGAGTCTTTGCCCGAAATTTTTATAGAAAAAGTAATGGCTTGGAATGAGATTCTTCAATGCTTATGGTTGACGTCGGACACCTTATGATATTCTTGTAGATCGTGAGAAGTCGAGACGCAAGTTGGATTAGTTCCGAGGGCGGCCAAGGTATGTAAAGCTCACCTTTCTTTCTTTGGCATGTCTTAGTATGAATAGGCTATGATATGTTCCCCGAGGCAATTCCATTCTTGTAATCCGAGCAACCATATGAGTTTATTCATTTCTTGATGTTCGCAAGTCATTTAGTTAAACTAAGCTTCCTATGTTTCTAAAGGATTAGATTTTAGAAGCCTTATAAAGAATTTCGCTACAAAAAGGTTCCGAACTTCAAACGTCCATAACTTTTGCATACGACCTCGGAACGCCCGAAACATAATAGGTAAACTCATAAGACATAACTTTCCCCTACCTCTTGTAGTCGGGCTCGGATGGGGGTCGGCACCCGTCCGTGGGGCCCGCGGCTCTTTTGTACTATTCATAATGAATTTTGGGAAAAATTTAGTACTATTTCATTTCGATCTCCGCATATGGACTTCCTGCTTAATCGACGAGTTATGAATATGACTTTATATATATATATGGTTCCTACGATTCCGTGATATGTTTAAGATATTTGATACGTTTCTGAAGGTCGTCCGAATGACTTTTGACATGGCTAAGTCTTGACCCTTAAACGATAACTTGTTTGGTTTTTCTATTACATTTTGGAAAGTGTTTTAAAAATTGTATATGGTCTCTCACGACTCTGCTCGTGCACTATGGTCACTTCCTTCACCGAGTCCGGGGCCGGTTGTTATCGTGCGCATTATGCTAAAATTCCGGAGTATGATGTGTCCGGTTCGCCGAGCCCTTTTGGCGGGAACCGTGGATAATGGTGTTATGATGTGTCCGTCGCCGCGAGTCCCCCTTTGGTACCGTAGTTATATGATTTGTGTGACGGGGATACGGAGATCTGAAAACTTCTGGAGTATGATGTGGTGTGGCGCCAACGACGGGCGGGCGACCACCGTTGTAAGAGCCTATGCATGATTTGCACTCTACTCAGTAAGTATTTTGAAACTCAGATTATTACACATGTTTTCTGAAACTCTCATATGATCTCTAGTAATTGACGTGCATATGATGATCTTATTTACCGAGTCCCTCGCTAGAGGGCCGGGACATGTTTGTACGCGTATGATAAGTGATTTCGACTTCGGTCCTGGACTATAATCTATTGACATCGGTTAACGTCAGCTGCTATGGTATGATCTGCTTTCTATATGGATGTATGATTTGTATTTCAGACGCAGGCATTTTGATCCCTGGTCATTATGTTTACTTTCTGTACTTTTTCTTCACTTTGATCTCGTTCTCCGCATTTCATGCTTTACATACTCAGTACATATTCCGTACTGACCCCCTTTCTTCGGGGGCTGCGTTTCATGTACGCGCGTACACCTGTGAGCTAAAGATAATTGCAGGAGATGTTCCAGCGGGATTGGCGAGCTCCACTTGCTCCGGAGCGCTGCCGGGTCAGAGTTTGTTCGTGTTGTGATATCCGAGTCGTGTTAGAGACTTTGCAGACAGGGTCGTGTGTGTAAGGTGTCCGTTGTGAACGGCTCCGTAGCGTAGTATCGTTATATGTAGATTTACAGATTTTGTACGGTTACAAGTTTGTCTAATGTGAAAAAGACATAAAGTATGTTTGTTCTTTTAAAAATTTTCGTTATGCAGTTATGATCTGGTTAAGGGCCTATTATGATCACGAGTATTATGATAGTTAGAGGGTTCGCTCGGCCCTAGATAAGGGTCGGGTGCCCATCACACCCTATCGGAAATTGGGGTGTGACAAAGACATGCCAAAGAAGAGAAAGTTACGCCTTACATACCTCGTCCGCTCGCAAGCTAAGTCAAGCCTCAACTCTCGGATGCTCCAAGATCTACATAACGCCAATATACCCAACATTAGCCATAAGCATTTAGGCATTCAATTCCAAACGAACATTAAATTCTACAGAAATTTCGGTAGCATTTCCCCTATAAATTCACCAACCCCGAGATTTCAACTCGGCTAATTTCAACCACAACCAAACCAACAACCAACCTACAATATCAATAATCAATTCACAATACATTCCAACATTAATAGTTCTTTCTACATGACTTCAACAACATTCATAATATTCCAACAACACTCATGATATAGTCACTCCAACTACTTACGTTCAATCTAATATCCGCGTTTATACATTCGATTACTAATCCAAAACCATTCAAACAATATTCAAGAACGTTTTAAACAATTCATACAATTTTCCAACCAACCCAAATAAGGCTCCAACTCACCCGAATTTGTCTCCAAACCCGAAAACAACATGATCCGCATTATTTTCTCCCAAGTTCATAGTTTACGCAATTAATCCGCACATCGACAATGCAATTCCCATAAATACAAAAATTACATAAAATTCGCATAAACTTCCAAATCATCCCATAACCAACATAACGTTATTTTGAGTCATTAAACTTGCATTTTTCCTCATAAAATCCATAACGACGATAACGAAAATACTAACGACGATTTGTTCATTCACAACTACACTAAAGGGGACCATTCGGCCAACATCCCCTATACACATGAAGATGATTTTCATTCTTCTCTTTACACTACAACAATCAAAACATACTAACTAAAATTAATTCATGACTTTTAACACACAACACACACACACGACGAACATCACATATACGGCCTCAACTCCAACACAACTACTATCATGAATTCCTTCCTTTTAGCATGCTACAACACATATAAACCATTTATAACACATAAACCAAGATTAAAACTCACCTTTCTTCTTCAACTTCTCAACTTGCCTAAAGTGGTAGGTAGAGAAAACGAGCAATCTAACGCTTCCAACAACACTTCCACGTTAATGAGCACCCTTGAATTAGCAAGTTTACTTGAAGAATTTATTTTTTTGAGAACTTGATTTTTGGTCTTGAATTTCCAAGAAGGTGGCCGAACCTCTCTATGTTTCTTGCTCTCTCAAGTTTCTTGATTTTTCTTGAATTTTCTCAAGTGTTGGAAGTTAACAAAAAGATGACTAAGTCATCTTTTTAATACCTTATATAAGGCTCCATGTGGCCTTGGCCCACATGCCACATGGCCGGCCACATGTTCCTATTTTTCTCTTCTTCTTTTTTTCAAATAATAATACACTTTCCAAAAATAGCATACTTTCTAAAAATGGAATTTAACCCCAATGTTTCCTTAACATTTCCATACCAATAAAATCATACACAACTTAAGCCTTTAAAGCAAACAAAAGTCTCTACTTCATACCTCGGGATAGTCTTGTCCCCCAACTTATCGTACTTCACTCATATTGTCCCGTTGTTCGAAATACGGGATATAACAATTTTTGAGCATATCGAAGCGATCCGGTTCTGTCTGTGAAAGTTACGGACTTTCGTAGTTTTCGAAATCATTTAGGAACAAAACTCTTTTAAAAATAAAACTTTTATGCAACTTTGAAACTTAGTCATACAAAAGACGTATAAATCATAGCTTGACCCTATAAGGATGCCAACATCAAAAGCAAATACGACTCATAAACGTGCTCGGATTTTTAAGAATAGAATTACCCCCGAAGCTCATAACATATCACAACCTAGCCATATCTAAGACATGCCAAAAGAAGGAAAGGTAAGCTTTACATACCTCGTCTGCTCTCCAAGCTAATCCAAACTCCAACCTATGTCTCAGACTCCCCGAGGTCTACAAATAAGTCAACGAATATCAATTATTAGCTATAGCCATTTAGGCATTTAATTCCAAATTAGCCTCTTAATTCTACGAGAAATTTGGGCAAAGCATTTCCCAGTAAATACACCAACCCCGAGAATTTAACTCGCCAAATCAACAACAACAACAACAACAACCAACCTAGCAACATCAATAATCAATCCGAAAGGCAACTTAACATTAGTAACCCTCTTATATATCATTCAACGACATTCATAATATGCAATTCAACGGCTTACCTTAAAGCCAACATCAACGCTTATACATTCAAATACTAACCCGAACCCATACCAACAATATTCAAAGACGTTTTAAGCAATTCATACAACATTTCAAACATCCCAAATAATACTCCAACTCACCCGAAACCAGTCCCCAACCCGAGAACACAACTACAATCCATCCCTTACTTCCAAATCATGATTTGCACCAACAATCCACATTCTAACAATGTCATTCTCTTAAATATAAAAATTACATTAAATACATATGATTCTCCAAATCAGCCCATACAATTACAACATCAATCTTGAGTCATTAAACTCTCATTTCCAACATAGAATTCATAACGACAACAACTAAAACAATAAGCAATATTAATTCATTCTTGTCACATGGTATAACCTACATTCGGCCAACACTACATACATACATACATATGTTAATGATTCTCATTCTTTCCTTCACACTACACAACTAAACATGCTACATAGAATCAATTTATCATCTCAACACAACACATACACCTACACGGCCAAACCTCACACACATGGCCTCAACTCCAACATACTATATTCCATGATTTTCATCCATTTTTAACATACTACAACATGCATACAACCTTTATAACACATAAAACATGATCAAATCTTACCTTTCTTCTTCAACTTCACAAATAGGCTAGGGTTTGCGATCTACACAACGGATGGTTTGATGACCCAAACAACACTTTCACGTTACTTAGGGACCTCCAATTAGTGGATTTGTACCAAAGAAATAATTTTGGGATGGCTAATTTTTGACTTGGTTTTGGGAGCTTTTGCCGAGAGCCTCTTCTTTTTCATCCAAGGTTCTTATTTTTTTTTCTAAGTGTTGGAATGAAAAGATGACTTGGTGATCATCTTTAAGCTTCCACAAGAGTTGCACATGTGTTCATGGCCCACACTCATGTGTTGGAGCAATTAAAATTGGACACAAAATGGGTGGGAGCCACCTCCCATTCACACGGCCAACATGGCTATTTTCGCATGATTTGCAACTTCCAATTATATCACTTTTGGTCCCAAATTTTCCTAAGTGTCCCATGCAAACAAATTCATGAAAAACTTATGTCTCAAAATAAAATCGAAGGTCAAAAATCCCGACTTTGCATCCCGGAATGGTTTGGACCCTAACTTATCATAATTAGACCGGATTGTCCCAATGCACAAAATACGGGATATAACACCAACGGCCACCCCAACGCATCAGCGGTCAAGGCTAAATGGCTAGGATCGCTATAGCGGTAGGGCTACCGCTCAAGCAGTGCCGCTGCTGCAGTGCTAGTGCAGCCAAAGTGAGCACCAGACACCAGAACTTGGCCTAAGTTTTTCTTTTCGATCTGATTTTTTGACTAACTCCTGAGGCCATCTGCTCACATACCAGATACCTAGTCCCATATAAAAATGCACTAAGAACGTGCCTGTGGCCTCAGAATTTCCAACGGAGGTCTCGTTGACCAAAGCAACCACCGATGCCTATATTTCCAATTCCCATCCAAGTCCCAAAATGTGTCCGAATGCATTGGGAATCGGACCAAATATACATACAGGTTCTAAACGATCATCTGGACCTCTCAGAATTGATAAAATTTTAAAGAAGGTCCGTTTACTCAAAAGTCAATCTCGGGTCAACCCTTTTTCACTTCAAGTCTATATTTTTTCCAAAGTTGCCCAAATCTAGTATAGACATCTCGGGAAGCGTATCAACGGTCCCCTCGGATCAAAAATGAGTCAATCAATGCTCGAGAATGGGTGAAAGTATCAAAAGAGTTATAACGACCAAACGGGTCGTTACATCAGGATTGTGAGCTTTGTGCTAAATTCTCAAAGTGTGAATTATGGCGTAAGTCAGTAGCATTTTTTGGCCACGTAATTTCATATGAAGATGTAAAGGTTGACTCTGAGAATATAGATGCCGTAAAGAATTGGCCCAGACCCACAGTTTTCGATATAAGAAGTTTCTTGGGTACGCAGGCTATTACAGGCATTTTGTCGAGGGATTTTCCTCTATCTCAGCTTCGTTGAATAAGTTGACTGCAAGAAAGTCACATTTCAATAGTCAAATGCTTGTGAACAGAGTTTCGAATAGTTGAAGAAGAGATTGACTTCTGCTCCAGTTCCGACTCTACCAGAAGGAACCGAAAGGTTCGTGGTTTATTGTGATGCTTCGGGAGTTGATCTCAAATGTGTTTTAATGTAGCTTAGTAAGGTTGTTGCTTATACATCTATACAACTCAAGACTCATGAGAAGAATTATCCGACTCATGACTTAGAGTTGGCAGCTGTGATTTTTGCACTTAAGATATGGCGTCATTATTTGTATGGGGTGCATGTTGATATTTTAACTGATCATAAAAGCCTGCAGTATATCTTTAAGCAAAGGGAACTGACTCTTAGGCAGAGAAGATGGCTTGAACTGCTTAGGGACTATGATGTGGATATTCTTTGTCACCTAGGAAAAGCGAATGTTGTAGCAGATGCTCTTAGTCGCCGTTCCATGGGAAGTTTAGCTCACGTTAAGGCAGATAACAGAACTTTGACTAAGTAAGTTCACCATTTAGCTAATTTAGGAGTTCGACTCTTGGACTCCGAAGATGGTGGCATTGTTGTTCAGAATAGAACTCATACCTCCTTAGTGGTAGAAGTTAAAGAGAAGCAGTTTAGTGATCCCTTTTTATTACAGCTGAAAGAGGGGATTCACAAGAATAAGACAACGGCTTTTGAACAAGGGGGAGATATGGTACCTTGAGGTACCGAGGCAGATTATGTGTTCAAGATGTAGATGGGCTCAGAGAGCGAATCATGTTAGAAGGTCACAATTCCAGGTATTCTATTCATCCAGGCTCCACTAAGATGTAGCACGATCTTAAAGAGATTAATTAGTGGAATGATATAAAGAAGAATGTAGCAGATTTTGTGGCTAAGTGTCTGAATTGTCAGCAAGTGAAAGCCGAACACCAGAGGCCTGGTGGCTCGGCACAGAATATTGATATTCCTGTGTGGAAATGGGAGATGATAAATATGAACATTATAACAGGTCTACCTCATTCATCCTGGAGACATGATTCAATTAGGATGATTGTGGACCGACTCACTAAATCAAAGACACTTTTTGCCAGTCGTGATCGCAGATTCAGCAGAAGATTATGCTAAGTTGTATATTCGGGAGATTGTCAGATTGCATGGGACTCCTTTGTCTATTATTTCAGATCGTGGTGCTCAGTTCACAGCGAACTTTTGGAGATCCTTTCAGAAAGGATTAGGTACTAAGATAAACCTCAGTATAGCTTTCCATCCACAGACAGATGGTCAAGCAGGGCGCACTATTCAGATTCTTGAAGACATGTTGAGAGCATGTGTCTGAGACTTCAAATGTAATTGGGATGACCACTTGCCTCTCATTGAGTTTGCTTATAATAACAGTTATCATGCTAGTATCAAGATGGCACCATTTGAAGCTTTGTATGGGTGAAGGTGTAGATCACCTATTGGTTGGTTTGAAGTTGGTGAAGCAGAATTGCTAGGGCAAGATTTAGTCTACCAGGCTATGGAGAAAGTCAAGCTAATTTAGGAGCATTTGAAAATGGCTCAGAGTCACCAGAAGTCTTACACTGATGTGAGGTGAAGAGACTTAGAGTTTTAAGTTGATGATTAGATATTCCTCAAGGTCTCACCCATGAAGGGTGTTATGAGATTTGGGAAGAAAGAGAAGCTTAGCCCCAGATATATTGGACCTTACAGAATCCTACGAATGGTTGGTCAAGTAGATTATGAGCTTGAATTGCCACAAGAATTAGTTATTTTTCATCCAGTATTCTATGTGTCTATGTTGAGGAAGTGTGTGAGAGTCGTTGGTTGTCCTGATGATTCTATAATAGTTAAGGGTGGCCTCACCTATGAGGAGATCCCCATAGCCATTCTTGATCATCAGGTTCGCAAATTGAGAACTAAGGAAGTTGCCTCGGTTAAAGTTTTATGGAGGAGTCAAAAAGTTGAAGAAGCCACATAGGAAGCCGAAGAAGACATGAAATCCAATATCCATATTTGTTTGAAGAGCAAGCAGAGAATGCCCAAGGTAATCTTTCCATAGTCCATGTCATGTCATGTCTCATGTTTCACGCTCATGTACCCGGTGCTCATGTTCCATGTCTCAGTATTCATGTTTCTATGTAGCCATGTCATGTTAATTCAGTCTCCATATCATTCAAGGACGAATGATCCTAAGGGGGAGATATTGTAACACCTCGTATCATTAAACTAGGCTGCATTTAGGATTTGAGACTTAGAAGAACATATGAGAAGTGTTGGGAATAAACTCATCTCAGTTCAGCAAAGTCCCACTTTTACGACCAGATATACGAACCGTATTATTATGCGGCCTGTACTTTCAGACCGTGTTTAATAGGTGAAAGATTCTAGTTTCTGCCAAAGTTTTAAAATGCTTTAATACAGACCGTATAAAGTTATATGAACTATACTTAGTGATTGTATAATAATATACAGACCGTACTTTCAATCAGTAAAACTCTTTTGGGAAATTCCAGTTTCTTGAATTATAATCATTGTTAAATACGGTCAGTTTATACGGACCGTATAACTTTATACGGACCGTATAAGTTGACCGTATAATTTCCCGACTCAGTTAAGTATAAATACGTCATGTTCAGTTCTTTTTCCACTTTTCACATTCTCCAAGCCCTAGAACGAAGGTTTTCTCCTCCCAACAATCCAAAACACCAAGGTAAGCCTATTCCAATTATTTCAAGTCAATTCTAACATGTATTCATGTGATCTAATGAGAGTTCATCATTCCTCACCAAGGGTTTTCAAGAAAACCCATATAAAGGATTCAAGACTAAAGCTTTAAAGATACTTCTTCAAGTTCAGATTATTGATACAAGTTTTGGAGCATTACTAGGTATGTAGAGTTTTTATCTACATGTGAGAATATCATTGTTCTTCCCCACGCCACGTTCCTCTATGATTATACAAAAGTTCACCAAAACTAGGGATTTAGCCATATTCATGATAACCCTAAATTTATGTACCATGATATACCATGTTTGTATGATTACTTCGTTATTGCGCTCTTCATATTCCCTTTTGGTTATTGAGAATCTATCTGTAATCCATGAAGACCTATACTTTGCATTCCATGGGTTCTTACATGCAAGATATGAACTATTATGCTTATTTTCATGAAAATCCTACATGTCCCCATGTTTTCTTACAAGTTATATTATATGTTATCTTCATGTTGTAATACAAGTAAGAATCATGTTTACAAGCAAGTCATATAATTCATGGGCTACTAAGACAACTATATTCATGTCCATATTTTGGGGAGTTGCACAGATTACTGAGAAGGTCTTATACCTGAAACTACGTTTTTCGCGTAGGATAAGGATCGCCAAGTTAGGACGATTCCTTCATATTGTCCCCATTCAGGGATTTGGATCCATTCATGTCATGTTCATGTCTTGTACCCTGAAAAGGTACAAGATGGCTTAGCTGATCGGGCATAGATCAGGCGCCACGAACTAACGTGGTGATTATATGTCGGTTATACTAATGCTCTCCCACAGATATTTTAACTTATGTTATTTATATATGTATTTATGTTCATGCTCATGACTAGATTTAAGTTTCAGTTTCAGCTCTTATCATGTTATTTCATGTACCATGCTTATTTCATTCAGTTGCTTTACATACCAGCACATTCAATGTGTTGACGTCCTTTTTCTATTGCTCGGGGGCCTGCATTTCATGATGCAGGTACAGATTTACAAGACGACATATCTGCTCAGTAGGATTTGCTCGTATCAGCTTGTTGGTGAGCCCCATCTTATTCGGGGTGTTATCCTTATTTATTTTCATGTCATGTTTAGCAAGTTAAGGTATGCTAGGGCCTTGGCCCAGTAAGTATGTTTTATGGTTTAGATTCATGATAGAGGTTTTGTCATGCCCCAAAACCCACCCTAGACATGACCGGCATCCGACGTCATGAACAACATCGGAACAAGCTTATAAATCAATAACTCCAAGCCCTTTTCGATAATATTTCATTATTTAATTAAACAAGTGATAAATAACTAGATAAAATTTAAGATCACAATTGTAAATTAAAATCAGCAAAAGTCTAATATTAATGAATATTTATGAACGTGGCAAATGCCTCAAAAAGTCATAGGAGACTTCAACACCTACCCATAGTATGACATTTGTCTGTGTAGCTTCTAAGAGACATAAATAATATTCTAACTTCAGGATGCAGCCCGGAAACTTAAACCATAAAACTAGATACATGGGTTGTCCCACGAACAAGAGTGTAGGCTCACTAATAAGTACGAAAGCAGCGAGTTCTCCTACTCCGTACGCGTATCACGAACTTGCTCTTCTTCGTTACCTAACATACCATAAAAAATAACAATGGTATGCCTGAGTACTGGGTACTCAGTGAATGTCTAAGGGGCAATAGTTAACAAAATAAGATAGGATGAGTAAAATCAATTAACTGGTATCAATGAAAATAACAGTTCAAACCCAGGAATAAAGTAAGTCAACAACATTAAAGAGTCATCAGAGAATCCAAAGAACAAAGAACACATTAACTTAACTCCTTACTATTTACCACACCAAATATTTCACTTACGAATTCAATATCACCACAAGCCACTCATAGGCAACGAAATACCAATCACTCAATACTCCAGCTTAGAAGATACGGAGGTTAATCATCCTCTGAACTAGCACATCAACAGATGCACCGAGGGACATGCCTCGGAGGTCAATCGTCCTATGGACTGGCACAAAGAATAGATACTCCGAGCTACGAAGCAACGGAGGTCAATCATCCTCTAGAATGACATAACAATACTCGTATCGATACGTTAGGATTCGTAACGACTAATTATCCTCTGGACTAGCACGATACACCCATATAGGCCCAAACACAAACAATTACAATCATGGAATATAACCGAATCATCAATCATGACTTATAGCCGAATTCACTCCTCAAACCATCTTCTCACAATAGAGGTATTTCATGTCACATTCTGTTTAGAAATAATGTTCAAATTATCTATTCAATTTCACAACACATTTAAAACTTCAATATTCTAGAAATAAGATTCAATCATCCCATAATGGGCAAAACATGTTCATTGGAAGAGTTTCATTCATTTAAGGTTCGATGCGGGCTTGAACCTACACGCGCATGACCTTAATCAGTTGTCATCTTTTAGTTCAAAAACCATTTCAAGAAAGAACAACCACCAAACTAGGGTTTTAACTTATACAAATAATCAAGGAAGGATTTTCAAATACAAATCATGCTTTCACAATATAAATGTACTTCAAAAGTAGACATACTTGAAAAGATGATTTTTGAAATAGACATACTTCAAGGAAGATTTTAGAAATCTAGACATACCTCAAATCCCGCTCAAACGTACTTTCCAAGGTTCAATAATCACACTACAATGATTTTAGATGAGAAAGGTTAGAAATTTAATCGCTTCTTTAAGTTTTCTTGGAAATTTCAAAAACTAGGGTTTTTGTAAGCCCTAGTTCTTGTTCTTGAATCTTAAGGAAATCATTGGTGGATTCTAAACTCTTTGTTTACTCTATACTAGTTCAAACATCAATAATAATCTCAAAAAATCAAAAGTCTTACCTTTTGATGGAATCCCACATGCCCCTTCTCTTCTTCTTTCCTGTAGTTTTCAAGAATCTAGGGTTTGAAAAGGTGAACTAGTGTTTAGGAGTAGTGATTTGATGTCAAATTGATGTAGTAATGATAGGAATTGATCAAGAATTTACCTTATATGTTTTGGGGAATCCTTAGGGTTGTTTTCTCTCAAAAAGTCTGTCACACCCTAATTTTCGATAGGGCATGATGGGCACTCGACCCTTACTTAGGGCGAGAACCGTGACTCCGTCGCCAATCATAACCATGCTCGGGCCCGCAAAACGGGACATAAGCATATAATGAATTTTTTTTTTCGAAAACAAACATGCCTTTCATCTTTATCAAAAATCAAAATGAAACTAGACTGCATTTAAATCGTAAACATATGAAGTTCGTAACATAATGCATATAATACGTCGAAGCTTACATAGCCGCTTACAAAACTCGACATATCACACACACGACACCTGCCCGCAAAGTCTCTACCATAACTTCGTATACCATACAAAAACACTCGGACTCGGCGGCCGCTTTGAGGAAATGGAGCTCGCCAATCCGGGTGGAACATCTTCTTGCTAACATTATCTACTCATCCGTAGGTACCGCGCGGCATGAAACGCAACCCCCCGAGGGACGAGGGGTCGGTACGGGAATATGTAATGAGCATGTAAAGCATGGCATGGAAAACGAGGTCATAACCAAAGTAAGGAGTGCAGAAATTGAGCATAAAAATCCAGAATACCAAAGGGCTTGCACCTGAAGTACAAATCATACATAGGCGGTACAGAAGACAAATGTGATAATCCGAATGCCAAAATGCTTAGCTTTCTTTTGTAAAACGTTTCTGTCCCATGTATATAGAAAATAGAACAAATCATATGAGCTGGCATTAACCGACTGATCATAATCCAGACTGTCAAAATCACGTATACACATAAATCATATACACATACCGCGGTCAAATACCCAGCGGCAATATCACATATACACATACCGCGGCCAAATACCCAGCGGCAATATCACATATACACATACCGCGGCCAAATACCCAGCGGTCAATAGCACACATACCGCGGTCAAGTATCCAGCGGTCAATAGCACACATACCGCGGTCAAGAATCCAGCGGTCAAAGATCACACACATACCGCGTCAAGAATCCGGCGGTAAGATTTCACACATACCAAGCATGGTCGAAATCCGGCGGTCGGTTTACACATACCGCGGCCAAGTATCCGAATACGGTCAATATCACACATACCGGTACGGGACTCGGCGAAAAATGTAACAACAGAATGCACGAGCAGAATCACAAGTGACCAAATACAGTTTAAAACATTTTCAAAGACTTAATAGGTTATTCGAAACGAACCATCATTTACAGGCCAAAACATGGTCAAATCGATTTTCTTCGAACGTCACTGGGAAATATATCAAAAGAACTTCAAACCGTAGTTACGTATCAAAATCACATACATAAAAATCCTTATTTCAGACTCAACAGATAAATAAGTAATCATAATCGGGGGTCGGAAAGATAGTCGTATTAAGTTCTTTTCAAAAAGTCGTTAGTACTACACAAAGAAAAGTCACGGGACCCACGGACGAGCGTCAACCCAATCCGGGCCCGCCTATGGAAATCATAGTCATTATACGTCATAGAATCATTTCCGAGCATATCAAAGCCATCCGGTTCTGTCTGTGAAAGTTACGGACGTTCGTAGTTTCGGAATCGTAAAGAATAAAACTTTTTGAAAACAAACTTTTATGCAACTTTTTAAAACCAATCATACAAAGACATATAAACCATAGCTTGATCACATTAAGGGTGCCAACATCAAAAGGCAAATACGAATCATAAACGTGCTCGGATTTTTTTAAGAATAGAATTTCCCCCGAAGCTCATAATACATCATAGCTTAGCCATATCTAATACATGCCAAAACAAAGGAAAGGTAAGCTTTACATACCTTGGTTTCCTAAGCTAATCCAAACTCAAGTCTCGCTTCTCAAAATCTACAACACGTCATTAGACACCAAACATTAGTCATAGGCACCCTCGGAATCCCATTTTAAGCTCGCACTTTATTTACGAAATTTGGGAAAGATTTCCCTTGTAAATAACACCCCGAGAATTCAACCTCTACAATATTACTAACAACAATACCAACAACCATTCCAAAAACATTAATAATGAATTCAAAACGCATTCTAACATTAGTGACTCATTTCTATACAATTCGATGACATTTCATGTTCGTTCAAATCAACCGCATACGATCAAACCAACATCAATGTTCATACGTTCAAGCACTAATCCAAACCATTTAAACAAGATTCAAGAATGCTTCCAACAATCTAAAAAATAGCCAAATCAGCCCAACCATTATGCAACATTACCCGAAACCTTCCAAGTCAAAAGACACATCGACAACGCATTTTTTTCTTCCAAATTCATGAACTACACCAACAATCCACACTTTAATAACATTATTCTCAAAAATACAAGAAATCATATTAACATCACATTAGGTTCCAAAACAGCCCACAAACGATTACCACATTACTTGAACCATTAAATTCTCATTTTCATCATAGAACTCATAACAACCAACACCCAAAACACTAAACAAAATTAATTCATTCCTTTGCCATACAACATGATCCCTATTCGCCACCATCACTTCACACTCATATTATGATTCTCATCCATTTCCATACACTACAATAACTAAACATGCTAAATAGAATTAATCCATAGCTTCTACACAACATCACACCTACACGGCTTACAAGCCATACACTACCAACTTCAAACATGCATATCTCCATAAAAACATTCATTTTTACACACCACAACATGCACACATCATTCATAACATATGAAAAACAAGATGAATCCTTACCTTTTCCTCTCATCTTCACAACTTGGCTAGGGTTTGCGATCTACACAATAGATGGTTTGATGACCCAAACAACACTTCCACGCTACTTAGGGACCTCCAATAAGTGGATTTGCATCAAAGAAATATTTTTGTGATGGCTCATACGGACTTCAATTTTTAAGTGGCTTGGCCGAATGGCCTTTGTTGTTGTTCTTCAAGGTCTTGTTTTTTTTTCTAAGTGTAGAAAGTGAAGAAAGATGACTTAGTGATCATCTTTTATGTCCCTAGATGAACCATCCAAGTGTCCATGGCCCACACATGGGTTGGACCAATTAAATTTGACCACAAAATATGTGGGGCCCACTTCCAAGTCACATGGCCAACATGGCTATTTTCCAATAATTGCCAACTTTCTCATATTTCACTTTTAACCCCAAATTTTCCAAAATATCCCATGCCAACAATTCATGAACGAATTATGTCTCAAGACAAAATCGAAGGTCAAAAGTCCCGACTTTGCATCCCGGAATGGTTTTGTCCCTAACTTATCATAGTTAATCCGGATTGTCCTAATGTACCAAAATACAGGATATAACAAAGTCGGCCAAGAATGAAGTGGGATTGCAAATTTTAAGAAAATCACGTTTTTATACAAAAATTGAATGCTTGAGTATGCTAAGGTGAGTTTACGGTCGCATCTCGAGTTTGCGGCCGCATTCTGGATGAAAATTCACTTCAAAAACTTTTGAAATTTGGCCAATATGCAACCCAGATGCGACATCGCATCTTCAGTTTGCGGCATCACAATCCGAGTTTGCGGCCGCAACTCAGATGGCATCCTAGACAAGCTTCAGTAAAACGGGCATAACATTTTACTGACAGATTCTCTTGAGCTCCACTTTATATCGTTGGAAATTTATTTCAAATATATACAACTTTTGTAAAGGAATTGCTCCTAAATTCACAATGCATTTTCACTAAACTGTCCCAGAATTCAGACCTATCGAAACTTAGACGAGTTTAAGAGCCCTTATGGACTTCACTATTTGGTTCGACTTCAAAACGACTATTTTTCACCCGAATTCATCCTGAATGGATTCATATAGCTAATATATCATCTTAATACTATTTTTTACACATTTAAACCTGACTTAAATTTTACGGGATGTTACAGGTTTCATAGAGTAGTCAGTCAGTTATGTCAGATACTCAGAGTTGTGTAGCCATCTTTGGCTCAGTTTATGATATTTCTGTATTCTCGTATTTTACAAGAATTTTATTAAATATATTATGACTTCTCATATTTTGTTAAGGCTCATCATGTTTCATGTTATATTCCGCTCATGTTTATGACTCATGATGATTCAGTAAGTCATGCGGTTCACTCGATCACATGCAGTAAGGCACTGAGTTCTGTGTTTCGCCCAGGCCATGGTTCGGGGCGTAATAGTTGAAGTCATTGCTTGACTCTTTAGGTGTTGCTACTTTTTATAACGATACATTTATGACAAACATTCACTGATTTTATCATTTGATAGTGATCATGAGTTAGTTAGCTATTTATAACGTATTGATATTGTTCAAATATTATCAAAAGAGATTAGATGTTTATTGATTTTATAAGGTGCTTCTGGTATTGTTCGTAGCATCGGATTCCTATTACGCCTAAGATGGGTTATGGGGCGTGACACTTTCATACTTGACCGCTAAGTTCTTTCCACAATTTAGCAAATCCTAGTTGTTGTAGGATTTTCCCTGGAACATGTTCACGAACCTGTTTCATCCACCTAGTTCGTCTGCCTCTGAGTCTCTGCATTGTTTAGCTAGAACATGTTCATGTACCTATTCCCCCAATCTCTTTCATTCTTCATCTGGCATTGAACTGTTTCTGAGATATTGGCTGGAACATGTTGACAGACCTGTTTCATATTAGTTGTAAGCTCTGTGAATACTTCACCACTGATCATCTCTAGGTCATTCATCCACTGTACTTGCTGACCTGTGTCGTGTTGTCTTACTTGTTCTATTTTCATTCCTCCTCTGCATATGATGAATCTTTTGTATAGAACACGCTTGCATACTTGATCTACTTCTTTCTATCTCCCTATGTGTCTCTCACTTTGCTGTCTTGTTCAGTTTCTCTGTTCATAGATCATTCATACTTTACATTGAACATCTTTGTAGACTGGGTCACTTTTTCTTATCTGCTTTTATGTATCTAATAGAACATGTTGAACCTGATTCATATGCATTGCTTGTAACTCTTCTTTTATGATAGATCAGGTCTTTTAACTTGTTCAATGTGTGCTGCATTTTTGCTTATTCAGACAACTGATCTCTTGTGTTTGGAATTTCTGCTTCATTCATCCAGATGTTAGCTTTATTCAATGTGATAGAGTTCTGGTTTATCTTCTTCATGTATCACTTATTGCTTGCCCATTTGTCAATCATCAAAACTCATATATGCATTAGTCTAGCTAATGCCAACAGTAATGATCCTTATTAAAGAAACTAATTCATACTTGCACGATCCTACACCATAACGTGAAATATCTTTGTTATAACATTTAGAAAAAAATTTACTACCATATTATGTAGTGGACATCAAAACCGGAAAAATACATTAACGCGTGAATAAACACAAAAGAGTTATGTGTTGAATGCTATGAAATGACCCATCTTGGTACAATGCAAGCTGTCTTCCCATCAATCTTAGCACATCAGTCATCTGAAATATTTACCTTATAGTCATAAATCGCAAAACCCCATGACACTTCGCCGGAACACTTAGTCAAATTCCATGGACTTTCTTCTTCAAGCATGCTCAACAATTACACCCCTTCTGAATGATGCAAATAACACCACCATAATTGATATCTGACTCAAGTAATCATGTTGCTTCGAATCCAATTCCTTTCCTTTTTTGAAGATGTACCATAATCCTTCCAATTTGAGGTCAAACATGTCTTTCTTTAATTCTTCGCCATGCTCCATTCACAATCACTTCCACCTCTATCAGCTGAAAATCACTCAACCTCACTCGAGAGTGTTCTGATATATCATAAGTCTTGCAAATTAGCTGAGCCAATGTTACAGATAGTAGTAAACCACAAATTAAAACAATTGAAAGTTTCCTTGTCTCACTCGAATCCAGATACTTATCTAAACCAAGCGCATCCTTCATGAAGCCTTTCCACTAGAAAGTACCAACCAACCTCTGTTACTCCAACAAAGTCATTTTACTATTGTCGAAGTAATATTCAAACCACCACTGCACTGGTCAATAATCTGTAGGGTAATCCTTACTTACCATTTACACAATACTACTAACATTCTCATACGATTCCATACCAGTATCCTTACAAAAGGTCCATTAACTGAAGAATCTTTCTTTTATCTTGGCTTATATGTTATAGCCCGTATTTCGCCCGTTTGGATATTTCGAGGTGGTCGCGAAAAGTTAAGGAAGTGACTATCTTTTAAATTATTTTAACGTGTAAGTGGGTTATGAATATTGGTTACGAATATTATTAGTATGAAAATATCGAGAATGACTAAGGGCAAAATGGTAATATTGAGGAAAGTCGAGGGGCAAAACGGAAATTTTACAAAAGGTGCTCAAGAAGGTTCTTGGAGGGCTAAAATGTTCAAAAAAAAAAAAGGGGGGGGGGGGGGGGCCAAGTTGGCCGTCCAAGTGTGTGTGTGTGTGGCTATGTGGGCCCCACTTCTTATGGTCATGTGATCATGTACATAGACCAAGGCTTATAATGCAAGATATAAGTCATCTTTTGTTTTTAAGAAAATTTCAAGAAAAAGATGGAAAAATCTAGAAAAATGGAGAGAGGGGCATGTGCCCCTCACATGACTATGAGAATTATATATATATATAAGAGGGAGTTCATCTTTTAATTGAAGAGTTGGAGAAAGAAAGAAAACAAAAGAAGAAGGAGAAAAAAAATAAAGGGGCCATGTTTCGGCCACCATGGAGAAAAATAGAAGCCATGGAAATTGATCGCCAAAAATTATTTTCTTGCATTTCAAGTAATTGGAAGGTTCTCTTCAACATGGGAGAAATTTTGGAACAAGAAAATCATTCATTTGCATAATCTCATAACTCTAGCCAAGTGGGAACTTGAAGGAGAAAAGGTAAGAATCAATCTTCCCTCATATGTTATAGATGATTCATGCATGTTGTGGTAGGTGGAAATGAATGAAATTCATGGAAACATGGAAGTTGCGAATGTGGCCGAGTGTGCATGGATTGGCCGTGTGTGTGTGTGTGATGTTATATAGAAAGCATGGATTAAACTTTATGTAGTATATTGGTTGTTGTTGTAATGTATAAAAATGGATGAAAATGCATGAAAATAAGCATGTGAATTGTTGTGGCCGAATGATGGGTGAATTGGTAAGTTGTGGTAAATTGATTCTATTTAATATCTTAGTTGTTGTATTGTGAGTTTCATGATGAAAAGCGAAGGTCTAATGGTTGGAAATGAAATGGAAATTGGTTATGGGTTATTGGAGAAGTTAATATAATGTTAGTATGTGTCACACCCCAATCTTGATCAGGGTGTGATGGGCACCCGACCCTTACCTAGGGCCGAGCGAACCCTCTGACTCTTATTCCATGCGTAAATTTTTTTTTCCTCTAAGTTAAATACACATGACAAAACTTACTAAAATATTCTTTCTGTTGCTTTCCGAGAAAATCGAATTTGTAACTGTATAAAACTCATATCATAATACAAACTGACACATTGGCCTATGAAGCCACTGACGGACTGACTTCTGGTACCCACGACTCTTCCGCAAAGTCTCTAACCGTAATCGAAATGCCGGCACGTGTACTCGACTCGCCTACACTCCGTGCCAAATGGAGCTTGCCAACTTTGCCGGAACATCTTCTATATTAACTTCAACCCGTCCGGGGTGCACCGCGCGCATGAAACGCACCCACAGAAGAAGAGGGGTCGGTACGAGCAATGTACCGAGTATGTAAGGCATGAACGAGCAACATAGTAAGAGTTGTAGAGCATATCATGGGAAGTCATACCGTACATATGGAACATATCACGTGTAAAACCGTAACTCCGTGCGTAGTAATAATCGTATGGAAACATAGACCGTATCATAGGATAAAGGAGTAACTCCGTATACGTGAGTGCCACTCGTGGCGGAGGCCATGCATGCCTAGCTTTTCTTTTCTTTTACGAACACGGTGTTTCTTATTCTTGTACATAGAATACGTATACCTTTCGGAAAACGGTAAGATTTTTTACTCGCGTTTACGTACGCCGAATTCATCGGCTCTCCCACCCCCTCCCAACCGACTAGTCCCAAGTATATCATATTATATATATATATATATATATATATATATATATATATATATATATATATATATATATATATCATACATCACATAAACAGACGCCGCGTACGGCTCTCCCATATCCCGCGTCCGGGCATCCCGCGTCCGGGATGGAATCCAGCTGAATCAGGTGGAAACAGTTGCCCTCCCCATTCCCCACATATACATGTATCATATAAACAGCATGCATGAGAGCCCAAGGAAAGTCATGTGTTTATCGGAGTGACGTAAGGTCGGTGACCTCCGATTACATTATGGATTAACCGGGATCGCTTTGTCTCACCTTGAAGGAACGAGTATTTTAAGGCGAGACTATCAACGGACAGATAACATTAAAAGAAAACATGGAATGAAATCATGGACATCATATGCGTTTATTTGTAGACTTTGAAACCTTTAGAAAATAATACCTTAGCTAAAGGGTAGAATCGAAGATTAAGGACTAGTTTATCACTTTCATACTCGCATTGGATTCT
The DNA here is from genome assembly GCF_029784015.1 of Lycium ferocissimum. NCBI lineage: Eukaryota > Viridiplantae > Streptophyta > Magnoliopsida > Solanales > Solanaceae > Lycium > Lycium ferocissimum. Next base: position 5,100 of record NW_026726692.1, on the reverse strand, counting down.
TGACTTAAAGCTCATAGTCATGGAGTCATCCTTGTCGTGCTTATCATAGACATGTTCTTTCCTTTACATCATCGTTATCACTTCCCTCATGGAAATATTCCCCTTAGAATAGTTACAACATTTGTCGGTGGGTAAACGGAGCACTAAAGAAAATCCGGGAACAATGGGCCCACCTCGGTCAAATGAGGCGGCGTACACAGTTGACGTATAATACGTTTCATGACATTACTTAGGAGAGTTTTAGGGTAGTCGGGTCTTATTTATGCAAGTTCTAGAGGTCTAGGAAGTTTTTCCACGTTTTGCACAATTTCTATCTCAATTCTACTGAATGAATAGTAACTAATTTCAATCTTGAATTCCGAGAAAAGGAATGGTCCCCGAGACCCGTATCCAGCCCTATTACATCTAGGACATGCCAAGAAAGGAAAGTGAAGTCTTACATACCTCTTTCCGCTCCTTCTGCTACCCCAAATCCAAGTTGCAAATTCGCCAAAATTCACAATTTGGTCATGTTTACCAAATGTTGATCAGATTTATTTTGAATTGGATTCTTAGATGAAACTTGGCTACCTAAATTTCGACATTTCCCCTGTAAATATACCATGCCACCAAGTTTAACTTGGCCGATTTCAATCAACAACAATCCCGGGAATACAACCCGGCCAAACCAACAACAATACCAACAATTATTCTAGCAATACTATAATGATCCAATGCTACCCGAATCCTCTAACTTCAACAAAAGTATTAACCACACATTTTTCTCATTCTAGATTCATAATCCATATCAACAACCATGCATTAACAACATCATTCATGTAAATATAAGGGAACATTCTAACATTGCATTAACTTCTCCAATAACCCGCAACCAACTTCCATTTTATTTCTAACCATTAAACTTTCATTTTTCATCATGGAGTTCACAACATCAACACTCAAACTATTTAATAACATTATTTCATCATACCTACACCATGCAACCCCATTCGGCCAACATACTACATTCATATGTTCATGCATTTTTCATCCATTTTCTATACATTACAACAACAACAACATGCTATATAAAATTTATCCATTCTTTTCCATACACACAACTCACACCCGCGGCCAACACAATGCATACACGGCCACCTCCACAACTTCTATTTTCCATGCTTTTCATTCATTTCATCATAAAATACATAACAACAACAATTAAAATACTACATAAGAATTGATTCAATCTTCCCTCATACACCATACATACACGGCCAACTATATAAACACATGGCCACGACTCCAACATACATGATTTCACGTTTTTCATTCATTTCCCCATACTACGACATATACTACTATCCATAACACATAAGAGAAAGAAAGTAAGTCTTACCTTTTCCACTTATCCTTGACTTTCGGCCAAGGTAGTTCTTGCATGAATGAGTAATATTCTTGCTCCAACAACTATGCCACGTTAAAGAGGACCTTCAACTTAGTTGGAATACATGAAGAAATAATTTTTGAACGAAATTTTCCTCAAGGTTCTTGTTCCACCCTCCATGGTCGAATGGCCCTTATGCTCTTCTCCCTCATTTTCTTTCTTTCTTTCTTTCAATTAAAAGATGACTCTCATATATATATACATGACTTCCACCATTTTTTTCCATATTTGCATTTAAGCCCCTCAAGTATGGCCTTATATCCTCCTTCTCCCTTTCTAGAATTTTCTTCTTTTTTCTTGATTTTTCTTTCCTTTTCTTGAACTTCCTCACTTGGTCAAAGAAGACCAAGTGTCTTCCCCTTGACACTTTAGTCCCTCATTTATTTACACTTTGCCCCCTTTTTCCTTTTTTTCTAGAGCTTTCTTCCCCTTTTTCTTGAAATTTAATAAAGAAGGCCAAGTGTCTTCTTATATAAGATTTGTCCCTCCAAGGATTTTTCTTGAACCTTGTGAAATTACTTGTTACATCCCGTATTTTCGTACGTTGGAGAGCGTGCGAGTTAAATGATATTAGTAACGGACACGAGATTATTCCCCAGGCTTATAGGTGGTTAAAGTGAAGGAACACATGTATCGTATGGATTTGAAGTTAAACCAATCAAAGAAAATGAGTTTCGTCGAGGCTCGAAATTTATTTGAATGGAATACGATCCAAGCTATAATATCCCGTATTTTTGGACTAGAAAAATTTAATCGTCCAATATGAGCAAAATTACCCGAGCCCGGAGAATTCGATCATATTCAAAGACGAAAATTGAGGGCTCGGTGTATAAAAAGTTTGAGGTCCCGAAATAATTTAGGACTTAACAAGTGCGACCGCGGTGATCGAGAATAATATTTTATGTGTGCTAAAAGAGGCTACGGAGTAGTAGCATATTTCATGATTATGATGATGAGTATATGAAGTGTGTTAAAAGTGATCCATGTTTAAGTGCATTGAGATCAAGAAATTAATTATGGTATTAATTAAAGCTTAATAGATAAGCATTTTTGGTGGATTGCCACATGGCCTAAATTAGGCCAATAGGTGGCATGAGTTGGTGCAAAAGGCATTGTGAGTCAACTGACTATTAACGTGCATAAGGACACATGGCAAGTCATAAAGTGTCAACATTGGACTTTCAATTCATTTAATTACTATGTCACGTTTTGGAAGTCAATTAGGAGAGATCATTTTAGTTGCTTTTAGGTGGATTAGACGAGAAAAAGAAAATGAAACTGAAAATTTATGGGGCAGCAACGTGATTCCATTTATACAAAGTTGATTTCATGGTTTCTATATATATGGAGTTGATTTCATAAGAACTAGCAACGTTTTAGCTATATCAATATATACATATGCTGCAAATAAATGTTGGAGGCAGCAACGTACCACTGATTTAATATGCAGCAATTTGACGTTGCAATTTATATAAGAAATGTATCATTCTCATCAAGAACAATATTCGGTTTTGAGCACCGTTGCGATTTCGTTGTTCCGCTTTGTCGTGTTGTCGGATCCGGGCTTTCTTCAAAGTGAAGTAAGGTGGAAAAAGAATACTTCTTGGCATATAAGGTAAGAAATCCTCTCTCCTAGATATATTTAATTTCGCCCAAGTCATAGCTTAATTATGGGATGAGAACTACGAAAATTATGCCGCAAATCGTATAAGTTGTTGTAGTTGTTGTCGTTGTGTTTGTTGTTATACTACGTATATACGAAAATAAAGAAGTATATACAAGCATCGGTATAGGAATTTATATCGTGCTGTTTTTGGAAGTGATTTAAGAATGGATTTAATTCTAGTTTGATATGAAATTGTTGGTATTGTTGTTGTTGGTATTTTGATTAATGTTTGGGCTGAATTGGAATCTCGAGGATTATTAAGTTTTCGGGGGAAATGTCGCCGAATTTTGTTAAGTAACGTGCTAGCTTAGGCTTTGGATCTTGAGCGCGCCATAGTTAACACTTGATATCAATAATGTTGTTATAGATTGGGAAACCCTGGATCTGATTTACGGGTAGCTTGGAGCGGATAAGGTATGTAGTGTTATATCCGGCATTTTGTGCATTCAAAAATTTGGAAATAACCTTGAATTGTATAGAATAAGGTCAAATGTTGGTTTGAGTTAATGTACGTGTGTGTTGCTCATGAAAAATATTGGTGTGAAAGTACGGTGGAAGGCCAAGGGCAAAATCGGAATTTTGGAAAGTTGTGTCGGGAATTACAAAAATGTGATTCATAAGCTATTGGGCTCAAAAAAAAAAGAGAAAATTGGGCCCAATTTATTGGAGTGGTCGTCAATACATGGCCAAGCCCATGAATTTTTAGTCAATTTTTCCATGTGCCAAAATATATTTAAGGAGGACTAGTTCAAGAACTTTCAAGAAAAATCAAAGGAAATCAAGAAAAAAAAGAAGAAGCCATTCGGCTCCAAGAAAGAAAGAAGAGAGAAAAAAAAAAAGAAAAGAGAGGAAATTTCCTAGCCTTCAATCTTGACCCAAAAATCTTGTTCTTTGCGAATTCTTAACAAGTTTGAGGTGCTCTTCGACGTGGTATAATTGGTTTGGCGAAAGAACCACGTTTGCGAAAAATTGAAATTTGAAGAAAAGGTATGAATTTCATGTTTTAAGTTATGGAATGAATTTATATGTTAGGATGATTAGAATTAGACGAGGATTATGAAAGTATGACGTGCGTGTGCATGGCGTGTGTGCATGTGAAATATGGTTGTGGCCGTGAGCCATGTGGGTGGAGAGGAGTGAATTTGATTTTACTTAGCTTGTTAATGGTGTTGTTGTGACCTTTGTGACGTAAATAAAGGCTTGGCGACTCAAGTTGGCGTTGAAATGGCATGTATGTCGTTATGGGAAATTATATGATTTTATGTGGTTTTTATATAATTGTGGAAGTAATGGTCTAAGGTGTGAATTAATGTTGTGGTGGATGAATTTGGAAAATGACAATGCAATTTTGTAATTTGGTTGAAATTGTAGGAAGTTGGGTTTATGGTTTGATGGAAAACTTGTGCATTTAGAGAAATAATGAGGAATGTGTTGAAATATATTTGAATGGTCTTGAATTAGTAGATAAATATGAAAACGTCGATATTGGATGAGAAGTGTGAAGTTAGAACGGAAGTTGATGTATTATGTCGAAAGAAAGACTACTTATGTTCATATGTGTTTTGTAGTGTTTATTGGTGTTGTTGATGTTCTTGATGTTGTTGTTGGATTGGTTGTTGTATTTTAAGCCGAGTTTAATCTGGGGATGTTAGATTTATAGTGGAGATGTTTATAGGGAATTTTGGTAGACAACTATGGACTTAAGTTGAATTCGCAAACTTGAAACTCACCTTAGATAACTTTAATTTCGGATTCCCGGCGAAACGGGATCCCAATTTTTGGGGGCGTAAGACATCGGAAGGTTGGGTTCCCCTCCTTCCTTTGGGATGTCCTAGGGTACTAGGCACGACCCCCCCGTAGGCCGTAGGTGTCCTTGGACACCCTACGTACCTACCTAACGATCCATATCACAAAGCAATTCTATTTGTCATACAAAATTCATACGATATAAAAAGATCGACGAACATACATATGATACTACATATTAACCCCAAAAAAAGCCGTTTGG
>NW_026726691.1:0-25000 GCF_029784015.1 Lycium ferocissimum | reverse complement strand
AACATTTCATTTCATAAAATAAGTATAAATAATAGATTTCGAATCTAGTAAATCAAGAACATTATGATAAAATTTCAAATTAGATTTGTTTAGGTAGATAACAACAAAAGAAAGAAATAAAGTAGGCAATACCATGATAAATTCGAGCTCAAGGTATGACATTACCTTTAGTAAGAAACATTTTACTTCAACGGGGATTTGACATTTTACTTCAACGGGGATTTGGACAAACGTGGATTAGTCAGGCCCCAAAATAGGTACGCGACACCAGGAGGAAAACTCAAAAAAAAAAAAAATGGTTATTTAAAATAAAACCAGGGGCACTTATACCACAAGATTCCTATAAATTGCAGGCACCAACTTTTTTACGCCCAAAAAACAGTCCCAAAGAGGTCCTCACAAACCACAAGAAAACTTAGGCAAAAACCAAGAAAACATTCTGTCTCATTCAACAACTCAAACAAAAATGGCTTCCAAATTGCTTCTGCTTTTCACTTTCTTCCTCTTCTGCCTACTTGCTCATGTAAAATTTTGAACCATTAATCACCTTATAACTCCCATATAATTTTGTTCTTAGACTAATTTTTTTTTATTTGTGCAATTTTAGTCTAATTAATGTTCTTTGCTTGCAGGCCTCTTCTGATATTGAAATTGAAGATCACCAAACTCAGGTATTCCTTTACTCTTTTTCCATCATTTAACCAAAATTTGATACTTAACTAAAGGGCATAAATTTTTTGTCCTAAAAATATGGAAACACGTCCTAGATAAACTATGGTTTGTGGTTAAAGTGTAACGCACAGAAGTCTCCAATTAATAAAGTGAAGTGTTTTGGAATTTCCCATGTTGGTTGAGAGCGTAGGTTTTTGTATCTTTATATATGATGATCTTGGATAACATTACCTAATGAGCTATTTTTGAGGTTAAGTTAGAAAGTTCAAGATTTATTTTCTTAACATAGCATTGGAGCAAGACCTATCTTTCTTCTTAATTTTTTAATATAGGTCTCTCATGTTTATATTGTCCACATTCAGTTGTTCATTTTTGGGTGTACAAGATGTTAGAATGTCCCAAAACAATTGCGGAATATAGTTATTGTCTCACAGTATGATTTTGGACGACCCTCACTACATATGAACTACCTTTCAGAATTGAGTTAGACCAAGGTTTATTTTAAGATTTTGAAACTGTTAACTTCATGACTTAGTTTTAAAGGTTGAGTTTGACCTTAAGTGACTAAACTTTCAGTATGAATAATTTCTCTCTTGATTACCTTTTAGCTGATTTCGTATGTGCAAATATTTGTTAGGTGGTGAAAGGAGCTAACAGGAGGCTCATGGCCTATGTGGGTAAGCATCTTTTTCTCAATCTATTTACATTGACAAGGAAAAGAATAAGAGGAGAAGTTAAGAGTTTTAATTATGGGTGTTAAATTGACGGATAGAATTGAGAGTCAAAATGGTTTAAATTAACAAATGAGCGGGTTAGGATTATAGGCTGAAATGGGTTGCGTCAAAATGAGTCAAACAATAGGTCATTGCCTAACTCTATCAACTCTTACCAATGTTTAATATCTTTGTTTGTTTTCCTATAATTTGTTAAATTACCTAATTAATATTTTCATTATTATGACTTTATATATCAAACAGATAAAAAAATTAAAAAATATTTTGACAAGGCTCTCATCGTCCAATTTGATTACATAACATCTTAACTTTTCGATGACCTGAACTGGACGGGTCAAAATTAATTGAGTAGATAAATGGATGAATCGTTACCTTGCACAAAATTTGACGGAATGAGTATCTCGTATTTTTATGGGCTAATTTTGTCGGCCTAAGTTTTAATGATTGTTTTATTAATGTTTTGGGAATAACAGATTGTGGAGGACTGTGCAAAGTGAGATGCAGCAAGCACTCAAGGCCAAACCTATGCAACAGAGCTTGTGGGACTTGCTGTATGAGGTGCAAATGTGTTCCACCAGGCACTTATGGTAACAGACACCTTTGTGGCAAGTGCTACACAGACATGACTACTCATGGAAACAAGACCAAGTGCCCTTAATTTATTAAGGCTATTATATAGTACAAACCTAGGACTTGATAATCATAGTACTATATCCTGTCTTCAATTTTCCTAAGTTTAGAATATGTGTTTTGAGATTCTGATGTAAAATGTGATGGTGGTCATCTCATACAGAGATGACTTGTTTAGGTTTAAAATTTTAAGGTTAGATGTTTCAATCATCATGACTAGTCTATGCTTGTTGAATTACAGCTTATAATTCATAAACCAAGTTTAAAGTAATGTTCTTAAATTTATACCATCAATTCTGGAGAAGTGAAGTTTATAGTGGCTATTTGTTATTGAGAGTTTAAAAGATTATTAATTGTCAAAAGAATGCATGTGGAGTAGTTACCTTTTTATTAAGTTACACACTTACATTATATTTTAAAAATGATAGAAGGTTAGTTATTAGTTTATCAAATTATCAGTTAATGTTCTTAATAGAAATTTACGTGTAATTACTTTACAAGTGGTATGATGGTGTAAATATTTTTTATGTCGTCAGTACCTAGAATATGGACTTATATATCTTGTTGTGATTACCCATGCGAACAATATAGATACTTTGATGTTATTTATATACAAAGCTTAAACTCATCTTCTTGAGATTTTCAATGCAAACAAATTAACTCCATCTAGGCCAAAATATTGCCTAGTAATGAATTTTATTTTTTTGGAAGACTAAATATGAAAGTAAAACACTTAAATTGAAATAGCATGAGTATTTAATAAAATAGCAGGACCTCATGAAATTAAAAGGCTATCTATTTTATCTGGATGACCTCCAAGTCCATCTTTTTGCGCGGATTTCCCTTCTTCTGGGGTGGTCTTTAATTTTTGTCCCTCAAATTAGTGGTCTTTAATTTTTGGCCTTTGCCTAATACTCCGAGATTTTGGGTTTCAACCCCAGCTCAGTAAAAAAAAAAAAAAAAAAAATTCACAAGGAAGAGGTTTGGATTCGGAAGGCAGCTGCCGCCTTCGAAACTCTGTCTTAAGGCAGAATTTTGCCTTCAAAATACTGCCTTAAGGCAGAGCTTTGCCCAAAACTGTAAAACTCTGCCTTGAATTTTTTTTTTTTTTTGAGATCGAAACCAAATAAATCTAACAAGAAGCAAAAATTAAAAACTACCAATTTAATGGACCAAAATTACAGACCAACCCAAAATAAGGATATTCCTGCGAGTTGCCCCACCAAGTCTACCTAGTGTTATGAATGGTGGGCCGAGCTATCAGTCTGAAGCAGGCCCAAGAACCAATAGTCGAAGTCCATCATAAATCTTGCTTGCCAATACTAGAGGCAGCTACTGAAATGCATCACCAAACAATGCAAAAAATTGAGCGGATTGCCCTTCATATGGACTGGTCTTTAATTTTTATCCCTACTTCTCATTTATGAAAATTTATGAGCCAAAATATCCTTATTTGGTGGTCTACGAAAACAATGATACTGGGTTCGAACCCAGCAAAGTAAAAAAAAAAAATTGCAAGGCAAGGTTTTCAGAGAAACCATGCCTGTTTGGGGAAAAGTTTCTAAAACAACAATTTTTATCAGCTGTAGCAAAGAAAGAAACTTGATAGAAGTCAAATAGGAAAGAATAAAAATACCTAGCAACTCTTTTCTATGAACATAAGGCTTTAATTTATAGAGATAGAGGAAGCACCGTAAAGATCAATCTGCGAGGTTTTGGGCCTATTCTGCGTACTTATCTTCTACAGAACTATTCCGGACAAGGCATAATTTCTATGAAAACCTTGCCTTGTGAATTTTTTTTTTTTTTTAAACTCTGCTGGAGTTCAAACCCAGAATGTCAGATATATTTTCGGCCACTTTTTATTAGTTAAAGTGCCAAAGGAAAAAAAAATTAAAGACTAGCGATTTAATGGACAAAAATTAAAGACCCACCCCGAATTAGCACATATGTCCGAATGATCCCAAACATGTCCATTGTTAGTACTTCCCAAGGCGTAGACTATATGTACCCGATCATTATGAATATGTTACATCTCTCAGAATTCTCAATGAAATCTAACACTTACTAGCTTTAGTTTGTGCTTTATATCAAAATATTTTTAATAAGAAATACTCCACTCATTCCGGTGCATGTGGCAGTATTTTTTTTTTAAGTCCATTTAAAAAGGAATGATAGCTTTCTGAATTTAGAAACTTAACATAAAGTTTCTATTATACTTTAAAATGAGAAGTTTTTACAGTCACACAACAACAATAATATACCCAGTGTAATTCCACAAGTGGATTTTATAGTCACACAACTGTTATGGAACACATTTGTGACAAGTGTGTAAAAGGATTGGCTCAAGAAACGTTTAGCTAACCTAATCATCAAATTGCGACAAGCAATGCTTGGTAGAAAAACATTAAAAGGACAGTGGAATTCGATAACAGTTTGAAAGCGGAAAGAGAATTCTTGATGTTGATTGCCGCCTGAATTGGGTATATATAGCCAGCTATTGATCAGTTATGTAGCAGAACTAGGTAGGGCAAGATGTTAGAGTGCAGGACCTTTACATATAAAACAACAATACACGTTGATTTTGTTTATCCACACAGGTTGTATTTGAGAGTGTTATTATAATATCCTAAAATTACAGGAAACTAGTGCAGACTGGTGGAGTGTTTGAACGTTATCTCATGATCCGAATTCTATTTCTTGCAAAGCTGAAGCAACAAACTGTTTGAATAAAAGGATCATGCAAACAATTTTGTTTTAAGATTAAGACATAGTTATTGTTGGATTTTGTCGATAGAGGGGGTAAAAATTGTTAAATATAATGAACGTTAAAAAAACCAGGTCGTAGATTGCTCAAATTCACAACACAATGAGACCGAACTTTGCGAGGGGTTTAAAAATGTAGGATATACATGTAATTCGAAAATTTTGAGTATTTTAATCAGAAAATTTGTAAATCCATTAAACATCTTATCAATCATCAACATAGTATGGAACTATTGGATGCGAGAAAAGTAAGTGTCAAAGTCAAAAGGTGAATGTAAGATGAGAAAATTTCAAAGTCATATAATCTAAATTTCATTGCTATCAATTAGCTAATAAGCCATGAAGATAATACTCCAATATAATAGACTACATATGATTAACACGCTACCAAGAATTTCATGTCAGTACAAGAAAAAATATATCTTGCAACAAAATTATTTTTGTTGTCATATATTAATTATTGTTACAAAATGTACTTTTGGCAACAATTTTTTTGTTTTTGTTGTATAAACTTTTCCCAATGGCTGTTATTGCAACAACGTACAACAACTTTTTTTTTTTGTTGCCAAAAGTACTTTTTGCAACAATAATCAATACTATGGCAACAAAATTAAATTCTTTGGCAACAAAAAAGTTTTTTGCCAATAATAAAACTAAGTTGTTGCATGTTTAACCTTAAAACGGAGAACAATTGAATTTATGTGCGGTGCTAAAGATATGTGGTTTAATTCAATTCGAGATTAGATTACACGATAAATGAATAAGTAAATAAAATATGCAGATCTGACCAAAGATGAATGATGACTGGCCTCGGATACTGGGAACCGAGGTCGATTCCCTATGACTGGGCACTTGAACAATGAATAATAAAGATAACCTTAGAAAAGATGAATGAACTCAGATGATTCTATTGCTTTTCTTAGTATATGAATTCTCTCTTTCTCTATGGAGCAGAACCCTTTAAATGAATGGGGGCCTCCTCTTGATATAATAGAGGAGTCCTAACCCTAGTACAATTCTAAGTAAGGTAAGGAATCTGTTGACAGCTATTGCCGGGATTGGTGCCAAAATATCTGGCTGAGGGCGGATATTCCGCTCTTCTCTTCGTGGTGGTTAACCGCCTCTTCTACCTGCTTTAACGCCTCGTTCCAGATCGAGCTTGATGCCTTATCCCAGATAAGCCGGTCATATCCTGGCCGAGCGCCTTAACATCGAGAAAAGGAGTATGTCCATGTCCTCGGTTTTACCCGTATACAGATAGAGGTGTCAAAATGGTGCACAACGGGTCCGATACCTAAAGGGCCAAAGAATTAAATTTAGACGGATGGCCTTTTAATTGAAGGGCCGAAAAAATGGTAGCCCAACCCAGCCCTAAGCGGGCCGCGGGCTAGGACGGGCCACCCTTTAAATTTTTTTCGTCTTCTGAAATAACATTTTTTAAGTGATTTTTGGTACAATTTGAGCATGAAACTTTTGCAATATGAAATAGAATCTTCTACCAACCATTCTTGCACAAAACCAAATCATAGAAGAAGAAAAATTCAAGAGAACAAATATAAATTATTATTTTTAATCACTAGTTCAGATCACGTTCAAAAGTAATTAAACATATCTAAGACTAAAAAGTATTACTCTAGTTTCTAATTACTACTTAGTAATAAGTACATTCTTTTTTCTCATTACTTTTTATCTTTTTGTTTAATTTCCTTATATTTTTTAAAAAATTAATTAATTTATTATTCTGTTCTGGCCTTAAGGCTGGCCTCAGCCCAACCCCTGAGGCCGGCGGGCCAAGAGAGGCTGGGCTTTTGAGCCTCACTTCTATATGGGCCAAAGAAATCTTAGCCCAACCCTACTTAAATAAAGGGTTGGGTTGGGCCGGCCTCGCGAGCCAAACCCATATTGACAGCTCTATTAATACATGTAGTCCCCCTATTTCCCGAGGTGAAATTTTGACTGCGTGAAAGGGACCCAAATAAAGCTGACCAGCTACATACATCTACCTAGGACAAGACCTTCTAGTCAACACTTCACTCTGCCAGATGCTAGGTCATTATTACTTAGCCGCCAAATATTTTTTGGGAGACCTTCTTGTGTCAGAATCCTTGATACGCTACAGGACCCCTTGATTTCTCTTCTATATAAAGCCCATGTATTTTTCTTTTCTCATGCATCTGCGCTCTTCAAACCTAAACCTTGCTTCTCCCCAAAAACCTTGCTGAAATATCCATATTGAGCCCACAGCCCTTATCGGACTTTGAACCTTCTTCCATCAGGGCGTGATCATCCATTATTAGGTTATACCTATCACGGTTATGGCTTACGTTCCATTATTAACCCAAGGTGAAGATCAATCTTCGTTTTATCGCATTAACGGAAGCGGCCTATTCGATAAGGAGCTAGAATCTCTCGCTGCTGATATCCTTCCGTCGGGATTTAAATATGTGAACGACTGCAAAATCTCTTACCATTATGATTCGGTGGAGAATTTCGAATCTTGTATCGATGATGGCGCCATTACCATAGTCAGGGAAGACTGTAACTTAGGCGCAGATGTTGACGTTCGCCCTGTTAGGAATAGGGTAAAAATAAATCACCATGTTGTTGGCTATTCGTTGTCATACACTTATCCTTTCGCCATTAGGTTCACTCTCCCTGTTCCTCGAGTGATCGAGGACTTTTGTCGTCGATATCAGCTATGTATCAGCCAGATCGCCCCGCAGATTTGGAGACTTGTGTGCTGCATCGAGAAGTTGGCTAATATAGCCGGGATTGCTTTCACCCTTGACCATTTACTTCATATATACATACCTCGGGTGATCCCGAAGGATTGTTCATCATCTTCCTGGGAAACCGAGGCTTTGATTGACCCCCAAGGATGATTATGACTGGGGTGGCTTCATTGGTTTGTGATGATACGTACAGCTCAACTTCATCGTCCATCGTCTACCGATTTTCCTGAGGTGTGGAACCCTTCACTAAATCCGATTGAACCTGAGCTCGATACAGTTATTTTTGAATGGGTGGTTACTCTTCTCTGAGCTTCTCGTAGCATAGGTCGTTCCTGGAGGAGAATGGCACCCGAAGGCTGGAAAGGCAAAAGCCATGGTAATTTCTTAATCCGATCACTCAACCCTCATTTCTCTGTATTGTATCTCAACCCAATGTATTTGATTTTCAGGACTTCCGACGAGAAAAGCTTCTAAAGGAAAGACCATAGCCGATGATGTCTTTCAGGGAAGAAAAACATCTGCGCCGCCGAGGGTACCTGGACGCAGAGAGACTGGAAGCTTCCCAGTTAGACATTCGGGGGTTGGCTCTCGTGTCCGAACCCATCATATCATGGAGAACTGTCGGGAAATGCCTTTTGGCGAAACCCAGCCGACAATAGTACTTGATGAAGAAGATTTGCCGGATCCGAGTATCCCCGGTTCATCCATCTCCGGTGAAGATTATGGGGATACCTAGACGGTGTCACGTACCGTCGTAGCATTCCACAGGATAGGCCGTAGTTCTCAACCTTCGGCTTACTACGCTGATTAAGGGTGTTGCTATTTTTCTTTCTTTTCTTTTTCAGCTTATGGCCGTAGAGTTGGGTTTTTTCGCTTTTCTGATGGACCGATGTATCCGAGAAAGTCGGGATTTTGCGAAGTGGAACAATTTTAATAGAAATTTGCGAATCGATTTTTATCGGAATTTATTGAGTACTCTATTTGCGTTGTTTGAACCTGCGCTCTTGTGTATGTCTTTGCAATATTTGATCAATTGTCATTTTGTTCTATAGTTCACTAAAATTTGAAATGCTTCGCTACTGGCCGCCATGTTTGCATGTTTTATTCTTTGCACTCGACCGTAACTGGTTCGAAACCGCATCCTTTGTGGTCGATATGGCAGCTTTAACTGATCATAGTAGTATCGATGCGAAGGCCCGACCTAGGTCTCATCGAGAGACCAGTTTGCTTATGTATGCCGTGATGATCTAGAGGGGCAATCCGGTTCCTTCTCATGTATGCTTCCCATGGGTAGATAAGATCAAGGTCACATCTGTCACATCGTTCTGACATTGGCATGTGTCGAGACCTGGTTGGTTGCGAAGATGGTTACGGAATGTGAACCGTCTCGGCCCCACTCTATAAAAGCAAACTTTCCCTTTCACTTTTCCACTTTTTCACTTTTCTGATTTTTACCAAAGAAATTTTTACCTTCGTGTGCTTGGATACGCAAACCTTCATAACTTCATATCTTCACACCTTCTTATCAGTTCTTTACCTAATTTTCAAACCTTCATACAAGCCTTTATACCTTCATATTTCTGTAATGACGAGCAAATATTCAAAAGCTAAAACTGGAGAGACCTCCTCGGTCCCAAAATCGGAGCCTGTATTGACAGATTTCATTCCACAAGATTGCGCGACCATTAGGGATTTCAAGGTTGAGAAACCTTCTCAACAAGGGGATCGAGGTGTCGATATATCGGACTATTTGTGCGCGATACCCCTGAGTAAACTTAAACGAGGTCAAGGAAAATTTGTGGGTGGAAGAAGGTATGGAAGTCGTTATTCCCCAATCGATCAAGTCAGTAACGACCTACGTGGAAGGGTATTTAAGCGTTTATACCTACCCTTTCACAATTAACACACTCGATCCCGTGGTAGTGGAATTTTGCAAATGGTATGATATTTGCCTCTGCCAGATTCATCCGTCATTTTGGAGGATCGTTGTGCTGCTCCGTTACTTCACTACGAACGTGAATATTCCTTTCACGATGAACCATCTACTCCGACTGTACAGTCCCCGTGTTTTTCGAGGGGGTATGTTTAAACTCACCAAACAAGCCAAAAAAGCTCCCTTTTCTGGTCTTGATGAAGATAGAGATCAGAACAAAGGATCTGATTCCTGCTTAAAAGTTGCCATTTCCCGAGAAATGGAACCCAACCCGTAAGTAACTTTACTTTGGTATGGTATGGTCATATGTCTGAACCTACACTGACCCTTTGATTTACTCGTATGTACATAGCACTTATTCGAACCCTCAATGCGGTTCCCAACATTGATGAATGGATCGGGAAAATCTGTTCCCAATTTACCTATGCGACCGGTATTTGGCGACATTTGTCTCGATCTAGGTGGAGAGTCGAAAATCACGGTAGTCCTTCTCCTTACGTCACGTCGATCTTTTCTTACGTGTTACACTATGTTTGATAAGTTTAAACTGTTCTTCTTTCCTTTACAGGTCTTTCAAAGGCCATCAATATCTGGAGACAAGAGGTTGCTAAGACCTCGGTCGATGAACAAAACCTTGAAACTCCCGACCAAGGAGACAAGGCGAGATGAAAAAGACGATCCTCCGAGTCTTCCGAGAGCTCGCTTCGTAGCCGGGGAAAAGATCGAGGCTCACAACCAGAGAGATCTCTTCGGAAGATGTCTCGGCCCAGGCTCTTAAAATCGATGTTGTTGGTCAACTAACGGATCATTCTGATGATGAAGACTAGGCATTAGGCAAGCGTCGGCTTACCGATGAGGGTCTCAATCAAGAGTTGTCTAGCTCTGCAGAGATTACTCCACCCTTGGTGGAAAGCTCAAGTCCGATGCCGGCGGGCTCGAGGGATATACCAATACCGATGAACGTGGGGAACGTCAGGTCGAAGGTCCGAATATCCAAAGATGCTACGATCGAGCCCATCCCCACTCGAGGCTGGGGACGGCTCCCGACCGCAGCCGCTGGATCGAAGGCAGCTTCCTCCTTCCGGGTTCAAAGGTACTTGACATTCCGCCTTTGTATGGTATTGGTTCTGTCCTCCCGATACAAGCTGTGGCTTCGACTGAGACAATTATTTGCATATAGGACTCTCCCCCTCGATTGGTGGATATTTCCACCGTCAATGCTAAAGCCGCAAATTAAAATGACCGAGGTGTCAACAGGGCCAGAAGGGACAACCAGTTATGGGAGTTATGAGACACCCGCACTTGGCATGTCGGGCTTTGAACATTTATCCATCCCCGTGGCCAACCGTTTCGAGGTTAATTCCGGTCCCAGATTGGAGAAAGTTTTTCTTGCCCCCAATACCGACCCGAATCGAAAAAGATTGATCTCTTTTAAGGTGCTGGCGATATGAACATGTTGTCGGGCCGGTGGGGTGGGTGGCCACCATCCCAGACCTGGTGTCCTAAGAGGGCCAAGTAAGAAGATGGCTAAAGTCGGCGAATCCTACCTTTTCAACGAGGCTCGAGGGCGTTGAGCAGCATATCTTCGTTCCTTTGTTTTTCACTTAGCTTTATTTTCTTGCCCCGTTTTAATAATCGTCTCTTTTTTTACGGAGAAGCCGTGTTTCATCATACAAGCTTCCACCGATTTGGGTCGAAGTGGATCGGCTAAAGGGGAGCTCGAAAGGAAAAAGCGGGGAGGTGGATGAGCTCGTGGATCTCTATAAAGTGCGAATTGGAATATATTTCGGCTACTACCCTCTCTCTCTATCCTTCAATCAGATTTGGCATCGGCTCGCAACGAGGCTACCAAGGCCAAGCGGGAATATGACCGGCTGGCAGAGAAGGTAAGGGCTTTCGAAGCTTATAATAAACCTTTAATAATCGATGCTAATGCCCTTCCCTCTCAGGCCTGGGCTTACGTTAGCTAGATTGATCAACTTAGGGCGGAGCTTTATGGGATCAAACCTGAGCTCAATATCCTCTAAGAAACGACAATTGGTGCTGTTGCCAAGCGAGATGCTCTTAAAGAGCAGCTTCGTGTGATGGTGGAGCAAGTAACGGACTTGGGTCGTCACTTGCCTGCGGCCGGCGAGCGGGATGGGGACGGGCGGGACATCCGTCTCTTGGGTGAACATAAAAAAGCTCTTGACTAAATCTCGAGCTATGACGATACGTTAGACCGGATATAAGCCGACATATCGGCTGTGAGAAGGCCGGTGATCTTCGACCAGAGTACGTGCGGTATTTATCTCGAAGAGAGGCCTCGAAGAAATTCAAGCCACCAAAGTGGATTTATCGATCTAATCGAGGCCAAGAGGCTCGGGCGAGCGAAGGTCGTATTCGATCCTGAGGATTCGAATATTGACCTCGAGTCAGCCGAGGAAAAAACCGAAGGCTCGGGTGAAGATTAGGCTCAGGGGCCTTCTTTTTTTTTTTTTTGGTTTTAAGGTCGTTGTGTTTGAGCCTTTGTAAATCCTCTATGTGTATGTATATATAAAAAGAAAAGATTTTCATTTGGCCTATTCATCGCCTTTCGTTGCCCTTTATAAAGTGTTCCTCGGTTTGTTGTTTGTCCGATTCATGCCATTATTTTGGCTTGCCTTATTGTTTTGGCTTTCGAATAAAATTCAAATGGTAATGATTCGTGATCGGGTTTTAGTCCATGTTGACTTTAATCGTTGTTTTATTTATAAATTGCAAGACGGACCGGATCACAATATTTTTTTGTGTTTTTAGCCCGTAATCTTTAACCGCTTAGACCATAGTCTTTTAAGTTTGTGTAAGTTTTTTAGACCATAGTCTTTTAAGTTTATGTAAGTTTCTTAGACCGTAGTCTTTAACCATTTAGACCATAGTCTTTTAAGTTTGCGTAGTTCGCATGCTTAGGAGTCTGGTCCGGCAAAATGCAATATTGGCAATACTAGATTATCTTGATCGAGACGAGATTTTTATTGATAGACCGATCGGAGATGTAACTGCAATCATTATCGTGGCAAGAATAAACTAATTGGACACGATTCAATCGATCGTTTGGTCCTTACATCTGGTCCTATCGTTCAAGCCTTGGCTTTACATAGTTATCAACATCCCATTGCCGTGGCAAGAACAAACTAATTGGACACGATTCAATTGATCGTTTGGTCCTTACATCTAGTCCTATCGTTCAGGCCTTGACTTTACATAGTTATCACTTAGACTATTGTCTAGTAGTCCCCTAGTATTCGAGTTCGAAATGTGAGGGCTCATGTACTATTAGTCTGATATGTGCAATCTCTAGTCCCCGGTCTTTGATCGGTCTGCTCTATTAGCGTAACAATCCGTTCGGCGCTGCCTCATTAAAAACCTTGCCGAAAACCCACTTCGGGACAAAACGATCGAAGGAAAAAGGAGTGCAGCACGTGCTTTCAGTCTTAAGTCTATGACTTTCCAGTTTCCACTGTACTGCTCCCGATTCCCCTTGGGTTGTATCCCTACGTAGTTAGATCGAGAGAGAAAAAAAAAACAAAAAGAAAAGTTATTCGTACCTTTAACAATAATACCTCTTTAGGTGTGCCACGTTCTAGTTATTTTTCAATTGTTTTTCGTCTTCGTTCTCGAGGCGACAGAACCTTTCCGGCTATTCGGTGACTCGATATGGCCCCTTCCCAATTGGGCTAGCTTACTTCGTGGGGGTTCTTGGTGTGGAGTGTGACTTTCCTCGGTACTAAGTCCCCGTACGAAAGTGCACAGAAGTTAGCCCTTCGGTTATAATATCTTTGCATCATTTGTTTTTGTGCGGCTATCCGGATATGAGCAGCTTCCCTTTTTTCGTCCATGAGATTCAGACTAGCAGACGTTGCTTCACGATTTGAGTCCTCAGTGGCATATCGGAATCTTAATCTTAGTTCACCAACTTCGACGGGTATTAGGGCCTCGGCTCTGTAAGGAGAACGGAGTTTCCGGTGCTTGATGCTTCTTTGTCGTGCGGTAGCCCGTAAAACCTCGGGCGAACCTCCTTCCGCCGGTACTGTGAGCCGGCCGATCTTTTCTTTAGATTAACAAGATAATTTTATTGGTAGATTCAGCCTGGTCGTTCGCGCTTGGGTGATATGAGGTGGACAAGATCTTTTTGATCTTGTATTCTTCGAAAAATTTGCTGACCTTGCTGCCTATGAACTGCTTCCCGTTATCACACGCGATTTCTGCGGGTACCCCGAATCGATAGATTATATGATCATAAATGAAATAAATAACTTCTTTCTCCCTGACATTCTCGAGTGCCCCTGCTTCAACCCATTTAGAGAAATAATCAGTCATAAGTGAAATAAATTGCGTCTTACCTGGGGCCCATAGTAAAGGCCCCACTATGTCCATACCCCATTTCATGAATGGCCATGGAGAAAGGACCGGATGAAGTTCTTCCCCGGGTTGGTGTATTGACGGGGCGTGCCTTTGGCATTCGTTGCACTTTCGAGCGAAGGTTTTGGCATCTTCCTCCATCTCGTTCCAATAGTATCCCGCTCTGATCAGCTTGAGGACCAGTGAGTCAGCTCCCGAATGGTTTCCGCAAGTTCCATCGTGAATTTCCCTCATAACATTGTCGGTTTCTCCCAGCCCTAGACATCTCGCCAAGGGGTCGTGGAACGACCGCCCGGTATGGTGGCCATCGACCAAACAAAATCTAGTTGCTTTGGTTCGGAGGGCCCTTGATTCCTTGGCATCGGACGGTAGCTTTCCTGTTTGAAGATAGTCTATGTATTTGTTCCTCCAATCCCAAGTGAGGCTGGTCGAGTTTATCTCGGCATGTTCGATCTCGTCAACTGCACCACAGCTCCAGAATTGAACCCATCCGATTCTACCGATGATCCCAAATTTAACAGGGCATCCGCCTCATTATTTTGATCCCGAGGCACGTGTTCCAACATCCATTGCTTGAACCAGAGAAAGACAACTTGCAGTTTTTCTTGGTTTCTCCGCATTCGGTCATCCTTGACTTCGAATGTTCCATTCACTTGGTTGACCACCAGGAGAGAATCGCATTTAGCCTCTATGATCTCAGCTCCCAAGCCTTTAGCCAGTTCTAAACCTGCAATCATAGCCTCATATTCAGTTTCGTTGTTAGTCAAATCAGCAGATCTAATAGATTGTCTTATTACGTCACCCGAGGGAGGTTTGAGAACGATCCCTAATCCGAACCTTTTTACATTAGAAGCACCATCTGTGTAAAGAGTCCAGACTCCCTCACTAGTCCCCGAGGCAAGAAGCATTTCTTTATCAACCTCGGGGATCAGGAAACAGGCAAAATCGGTTACGAAGTCTCTCGTAACCACAAAGGCTCTCGGAACTCCGAACTCTAACTCTTCGTCTGGTGTGTTCCTATTCCGATCTTTCGAGGACTCCGGGATCGGAATCTGTGATTGCTATTTGGCACTTTCCCTTCGTTCCAATCTGGTATCTTTGTGGTCTTATGAATTCTTTGGCCGCGAACATTTCCTTTGCGGCTTTGTTCACCATGAATGGTTTTGATCCCCTATGGGGTCGGGAATTTCAACGCCTGATGCATAGTTGAGGGGACCTCTTTGATGAGGTGAATCCACGGTCTTCCCAACAATGCATTGTATCCCATGTCTCCCTCTATCACATAAAGTTTGGTCTGCTGCGTAGTTCCTGTCGTGTTGATCGGTAAGGTGATCTCACCCTTCATCGTCTCGCATGCCATGTTGAACCCGTTGAGGACTCGTATTGCTGGTACGACCTGATCTAGTAGTCCCAGCTGCTTGATAACTCTCCATCGGATGATATTAACTGAGCTACCTGGATCAATTAGCACACGTTTGATTCTAAATTTATTGACAAGGACAGTTATTACCAGTGCGTCGTTGTAAGGCTGAATAATGCCTTCCATGTCCTCGTTACTGAACAATATGGGACCGTCGGGATCATCATTCCGAATAAGCATTTCTCTTGTTATGGAAATTTTGGTGCGTTTTACTACCGGCCCTTTGGGAACGTCCGTTCCTCCCATGATCATGTGTATCATTTGCTGAGGCTCTTCCAGTCTATCTTACTTGTTGGAGTCCACGTTCTTGAAGTGAGTTTTTGCTCGTTCACTTAGAAATTCTCGAAGGTGTCCCAAATTAAACAGACGGGCAACCTCCTCTCTCAACTGCCGACAATCTTCGGTTCGATAACTGTGAGTGTGATGGTATTTGCAAATAAGGCTTTTATCCCGCTTCTCTAGATCAGATTGGATTGGCCTTAGGTGTCTCGTTTCTCTGTTACGACTAACGGCCGCTGCTATGGTCGCTACATCGACGCAGAAATTATACTCGGATAACCTTGAAATTTCTCTATTTCCCGAGGTTCTATCGACAAAGATTTCTGTTCATCAGTCCATGATTACTTAGGCCTCGATCGCTCCTTCGATCATTCCTACTATCATTCTTGCTTGATTCGCTGTTGCGCCCATTCCCCCTTCGATCAGGTGGGTAAGGTTGATACCTGTCATATGATGGTCTGGAATCCCGATCTGTCATTCTCTTTGATCGATCATTCCCTTTACCGGAATGCTATGATACTGAAGCGACTCTCAGAATCTTATCATCTTCGACCCTGATCTTTGATTGATACTTGTTATGTATATCAGCCCAGGCGATTGCCGGGTATTCTATCAGATTTTGCTTTAGCTCCATAGATGTGATCGAGCTTCTTGAGTTGAGCCCTTGAGTGAAAGCCTGAACGGCCCAATCGTCAGTGACCGAAGGTAAGTCTATGCGTTCCATTTGAAACCGGGCCACAAACTCGTAGAGGGTTTCGTCATCTCGCTGCTTAACGTTGAACAAATCTGATTTTTGGGTTTCGACCTTGATGGCCCCGGCATGAGCTTTGAAAAAAGCATCCGCGAGCATGGCAAATGAATCAATCGAATGCTCGGGCAAGTTATGATACCAAATCATTGCTCCTTGGACGAGTTTCCGAATTTCTTAAGCGATGCGATTCCACTTTCATCGTCGGCGAGATCGTTGCCTTTAATTGTACACGTATATGCAGTCACATGTTCGTTTGGGTCCGTTGTCCCGTTATATTTCGGGATATCGGGCATGCCAAATCTCTTCGGGATTTTCATCGGCGCCGCACTCGACGAAAATGGCATTTGGATGAATTTTTTCGAATCCGGTCCCTTGACAACGGAGGAGGGCCGGGGAATGCGGTCGACCTCGAGTTGTAGTTCTCCACCTTCTTATCGTTCGCCTCTATCTTCTTTTAGCCGGATTTGACTCGTTTCGTCAATTCTTTGAGCATTCTTACCAGCTCGCCACTCTGCCCAAGATGGTTCTCGTTATTCCGAGTAGCGTGCCTTTCTTCCGTTTCCTCGATCTATTCCGATGGAGCAATATCGGGTGCTTGATTTCGATTATGCAATTGTGCTATGATCTCTTGCTAGGCTTGTAGTTAGGTCATAGCCATGTCCAATTGGTTTTGGAGCTGTTGCAGCATGGCTCAATTATCCCCGCCGGCCGGCACGTTGCCCACCGATGACCCAGCTTGAACAGGATTAACAAAAGGTATATTGTTATTAGGTACGCCCCCATCGTTATGCTCGTGATGGCTTGACTCAACTTGAAAGTTGACATAATGGGAGTCCGACATGTCTGGTAGACCTGAAATCGAACCTTAAAGAACAAATGTAAAATATCGAATGTAACCAGAATTTCGTATTAAACTGCCAATATTATCTCTAGCCCCACGGTGGGCGCCAAACTGTTTAACCTTAAAACGGAGAACAATTGAATTTATGTGCGGTGCTAAAGATATGTGGTTTAATTCAATTCGAGATTTAGATTACACGATAAATGAATAAGCAAATAAAATATGCAGATCTGACCAAAGATGAATGATGACTGGCCTCGGATAATAGGAACCAAGAATGAATCCTTATGACTGGGCGCGTGAACAATGAATAATAAAGATAACCTTAGAAAAGATGAATGAACTCAGATGATTCTATTGCTTTTCTTAGTATATGAATTCTCTCTTTCTCTATGGAGCAGAACCCTTTAAATGAATGGGGGCCTCTTGATATAATAGAGGAGTCCTAACCCTAGTACAATTCTAAGTAAGGAAAGGAATCTGTTGATAGTTGTTGCCGGGATTGGTGCCGAAATACCCGACTGAGGGCGGATATTCCGATCTTCTCTTCATGGTGGTTAACCGCCTCTTCTACCTGCTTTAACGCCTCGTTCCAGATCGAGCTTGATGCCTTATCCCCGATAAGCCGGTCGTATCCTGGCCGAGCATAACCTTAACATCGGAAAACCGAATACGTCCATGTCCTCAGTTTTACCCATATACATTGCCAAATATTAAATTCTTTATTAACATTTCTATACTTTCTTGTAGTGTGTACTTCATCTACCAGGCTAACTTTAGAGCTTAGAATGTCCACAAATTCATTAGAGCTTAGAATGTCCACAAATTCATTAATAGCCTTGTCCGAACTACCTCCTTCACTAGCTGTTGTCTTAGCCAAATTTCTCCATTTGCTAGCATTTCTCCTAATCTCATAACTCCTCTCCCCTTCCATTACCTCTTTTAAACAAAACAATAACTCTTCTCTTCTAACAATTCCAAACTCATCCAACTTAGGCCTCACACCAATTTTCCATATTTCATCTATAAATTTAGCATCCGTCATTTGATCGGACCATTGTGGCATCGCCACCATTGGCACACCAAGGCTCAGACCTTCCAGAGTTGAATTCCATCCACAATGAGTCACGAAACAACCAATGGCTTGATTTGCCAGCATTTCGAGCTGATTGCACCATGACACTACGAGTCCTTTCCCTTTTGTGGATTCTACGAATCCTTTAGGCAATTTGCATTTTTCGGTTTCTCTTACAACCCAAAGAAAGTTCATATTGCTGCCTATCAAAGCATATGCCATTTCTTCCATTTGTTTTGGTGTGAGTGCTACCATGCTTCCGAAGGAAATGTAAATTACTGATTGAATTGGTTTTGTTTTTAGCCATTTGAGGCATTCTTCACTAAGGGGTTTCCATAGACTTGCTCCGTACCCTTTGTCACCTTCAATTCTTCCATCCAAATATGAAGATGGCACCATTGGTCCAATTAACTTTGCTGGCCAAAGATTTGATACTCCTCTTGCTATCTGAAATTATACATGCCAAATTAAAATTACAAAAGAAAAAGATCTATTACTTTGATCATTTGTTTTTTTGTTCAACCATTCGAAATTTGTAGTAATCTATATATAATATAAATCTAGGCATAAACAATCCTATGTGGCACCTCTCTATGTCCTCCATTGGTATTTATCTTTTTTCTCCTTTTTTTTGACATTTTCCCTATTTTCTTATTTATCTTCTTTGTAAAAACACCCATTTAACTCTCTTAATTATGTTAAATGTGCTCAAGTTTTTTTCTTTCAAAGTCAATTTTAATGTTGCAACAATTAATGAAAATAATAATGGACAATTGAAAGCCTTCTTGAATTGTTCGTAGCTAATGAAAAGTTCACAAGAATCTACACTAATAATTGTGGAAAATCGTGCATAATTCTCCATTTATTTGATATTAAGATTTTTAAGAGTCCTTATTAATGAAACAACTGTTTCTTCCATTATGAAGCACCCAACTCAGACTACCGTTTTCTTCCCAAAGGCTCACCAATTTTTATAGTGAGCTAGAATTCTAAAGTTTTTATGTAAAAGAAATTCAAAGGTCAACTGTTAAAGAAATGCTCCCTCCTTGAGAAAGTATAAATAAAGAAAGAAACGGGGAAAGTGAATGAATTTTCTTTGGACTAGAAAGCTCTTATTTTTTAGTAGACTACTTTTTTTTACATGAAATTTCACTTGACGAATATCGGATCTCACACAAGGTAGGTTGATATAATTTAATATACTTCATTTTTTTTTTCTAATTTCAATTTATAGCGTGAAAATATTTGAAGTAGATGTTGCAAAAGTACATTTGATGGATGGCAAAGGGCTTCGAAGATTTCGGACTTCAGTTAATTTGCTTAAGTCAAACGAGATTCCAATAAGGTATTTGACATTTAAACTACACTCCATTTTATTATCCGAGATGGTTCAACTTGAAGTTATAGGTTCGTGCACCTATTTAATTTCTCAGATATCAAATCATATGGAGATTTTATAGTATAAATTTTGCTAATTAAATACACACCATTTAGAGATATGAAAATTGTTTGTAGTAGATGAACTACCTATAATTTAAGACTTAAAAGTTGCTTCGGTTGAATACTAAGACTCAAAGTTGCTTCTCCAAATATGTCTTTTGTTGAAAAAATGGTGATACATCATAGTTGTTCAGCAAAATAATTTTTTGGTGATACAGGACTGTAGTTCTCCTTCGTTAGAGAAAAGTATAAAAATATTTTTGTTATATATTGTGCTCAAAGAACAAAATAAGTAACAAATGAGCACTTATAAAAGAATGATAAAGGTTTTATGCCATTAAAATCCAAAAATGATTCTTTTAATATCTAATAAGAACTAATAGCTATAGTGGAAGAGCAAAAGCTCAATAATTATATTTAGATTCTTGGGTTTTTTAAAATAAGGTAGATACAAAAAATATATTGTCCACAAATAATAGAAATATTTATAATTATTAACGATAAATAATATATCTATATAATAAATAACTATAGTGGAAGAGAAAAAGTTAAGTAGGTATATATACTACAGCGGAAAAGGAAAAGTTAAATAGATGCATTTAGCGTAATTATTATAGTGAAAGATGAATCAAGTAGACTTTGGGCTACTTTTGAAGTTATATATATATATATATATAAAGTTAGGCAAAAGAAGAGTGATGTGATACCTCTCTTTGGCCAAGAATCCTATTTATCTTTTTTTTTCCCTTCAATTTTTGCCTTTTTCCCTATTATTTTTAGTTTTTTTATTGTTCAAGAATAAATGTATCAATTGTTACTCATCCATTTATTCCTATTCTTTATTGTAAAAACTTGAATGTTTCTGAATTTACTACTCCACTTATTCTTATTTTCTATTGTAAATAAACTGAAAAGTCCCAATACTTACTACTCCAACCTTTCATTTCCTCCATGCAGAATTAAAATGGAGTAATCCTTTAAATATCATTTCAAGTAGCATTTGGGGGGGTTCAAGCAAATAGTTTTTGGTACAAACACGCAACTCAAAAAGTTAAACTTGCTTCCTAAAAGTATTACACAAATCGTTGGATTATTTTGTCCCTATAATTGCAGCAATTTTTATATGTGAATCTTACATATTCTTAGATTATTTATCTCTGTGTATGCACACCAATGCTAATTCCATTCAATTTTATGCTCAATTTCATGATTATTTTGTTTATTGTTTACCTAATTTTCATTCACAAATATGTGCTTTCATAAATATGCATATATAATGTCATGCTCTCTTTCTTCTTCTTCGTCCATCTTTTTTTGATTTTGAGTTTGAATCTTACCCTCTAATAATTAGCACAACTGAAAAGTGGAGAGAAAATAACATAACTGCTTTAATTTTTAAAAAATATCTTATGCAATTTTCATTTTTTTCTTTTTATTATTTGGACAATTATCTTGATCTTGTGGATAACGTGAAGTTGTTCTCTTCTTTGTTCTGCGCCTTTGAAGAGTGTTTTTCTCAAATACAAATAGTTATGGGCTTCTGGCAATGTTTATCATACAGAAAATCAACAACATAACACGTTGCAAGGAGAAATTTTTGTTCACTAACATCATATAAGAAATTTTCTGTGCAAAACTTTATGAGTATGTTGATTTTAATTAATGGTTTAATTTGTGTTTTAACAATTCATACAGTACTCTCTTCTAATAACGTGTATCAAAGAGAGTTTGGAGCCACGAAAAATCTAAGGATTTTTTTTTTGCAAATGGCATGACATAGGACTAGCAGTAAAAGATTTACTGTTTTTGATTTCCATCTTTAAATCATTTTTCGCCGTTATGTATGCTAAAAGGTCTGTTTTTCTTCCTCATATATGGTTTACCTTATTTTAAAATATTTTTTAATAATAATTAATATCATTAATAACATTTAATAGGAATAGAAGGTTAAAGGTCTTATGTTAGACCAAAGGTCTGTAATTATGAATAAAAATTATACCTCTAAATGCAATTACTAATAATTTATTATTTTTAATAGTTAATATTATTTATCAACACCTTTTAATTAGAAAGGATATACGAGACTTACATTTCCATGCATTTTTTAAAGTTAATTTCTTTTTCCGAATTGAGAGGATGTCTCGAGAACTCTTCATCGTAGAACTCTTTTTTTTTTTTTCTTTTTTGCATTATAGAACTTAAAAACTGTAGGTTCTGTTTCTATTTAGATTTGATTTTCTATTGTATTTTTTTCATGTCTTTTTCCTTCTATATTGATTTTAATTTTCTTTTATTTTTGATATTATAAGAAGATTTTTTTTTCTTCACATCAACCAAATCTTTTAAGAAAAAATATATTTAACTGCGCGAAGCGCGGACAAGTTGACTAGTAGTTTATATACATATCTAAAATATTTATTAATTTGGCCACCGTTTGTTGTTCAATCATTCAGTATTCGAAATCCAGTTAATCTAAATGATTCAAATTTGCATCGTGTAGGCCTAAATCGCTTATCATTTACTTCTGATGTTCAAATCTAACATCTTTGATTACATTGAAGGATTCCCCGTATTAGACCTCTGTAGTTGTTTGACAAATGTAAAATTAATTAGGTCCAGAAAATATATGAAAATTTGAATGTCTCACAAAAGATCTTATAAAGTGACAAAAGGTACGGGACCAATTATTAATATACAACAAAACGTATGATGCCCCATACCAATTAATGAAGTGATCGCATTATTGAAAAACGTACCTCTCCTTCTAGTTCTTGAAATGAGTTATCAAAAATCCAGTCAGCATTTTCCACATTGGAGAATTGACTCATTTTCATAGCTAAATAAGCAGGGTAACTTTCAGGATCCCTAATAAATCCAGGAACATCAAGAGGGTACAAAGAAGGTAAACCAGGCAATAACAAAGGTTCATTTTCTTCAATCCTCACTGGCAACGAAAATGTTCCTTGGTGAATATGAGCAAACACAGCACAAACCGTGGCGGAATTTGTGAAAAATGCAGCTCCATAAATTCCATGTTGTTTTGCCACATGAAGAGCCCACGGAAAGAACGAATCGTAAACTATGCAACTTATCGGATGTGTTGATTTTTTGTATTTTTTGACGAGTTGTGATAGAGTTCTCGAGCCATTTTCTTCGAACGATTTGAGAAATACATCAGCTTTTTGGGCTTGGGAGAAACCACCCTCATCAAATCCATCAGAAATTGCTTCAACTGAGATGTTTGGTGAATTAATTGACTTTACAGTGTATTTAGTTGTGGCTATGGTTGCTTTGACACCTTTTGAGGCTAAACGTTTTGCAAATTGTAGGAGTGGGTTAATGTGACCTTGGCCTGGATATGGTACAAATATGACATGTGGTTCATTTCTTTTGTATACCATTTTGGTATATATGAGACAGAGAGAGGGGAAGAGAAAAAAAAAAATCAAACACTTCAATGTGAGTGGGGCTGTATGATTTAAAGAAAATGAAATGATATGCAATATATATATATATATAGGCTGCAATGATATTTTGTAGATAAACTATGGATATGTAACTAAGGAATGTCTAAAACAATCAATGGTAATGAAATTTGGTAGAGTGATGAGGTCATTGCTTTCTTGGGTTCATGACGTTATTGGCAAATCATATGCATCGATTGTGGCCTAAATTCGTTCATAGTATTTGCTTTGGTTAAGGTCAATTTCTGGCTACTCACGTTGATACAAGACCAATTCCATCGAGCTTCATGAAAATGGAGTCTTTGAAGATCATGGGAGGTCCACATGGATGGCCTTCAAGATATGGGAGATAGGCTTGGATGGAAGGCTTTTAAAAGTTCAAGTCCCAAGGCTTTCTCTTAAAGTGGCTACAATTGCGAAGTCTTGGGGATTCAAGGCCGAAGATGGCTATTTGCGCAAAGGCTATTTGTGCAAGTGGCTACTTTGCGCAAGGAGGGTTATGATTGCAAGAAGGCCACGTGTACGAAGGTTGATTAGAGGGCCATCTATGCAAGGAGGGACGTGTTTGGCCATTGAAGGCAAATCCTCGAATTGAAGACTACACTGGAAAACTACCCAAATAAGCCCTTACCATTAAGGGCAGCATTGTAATTCTTATTAGTCTTCTTTACTTAGCTTGTATATATATAGCTTGTCTTTCATTTCATTTGGGGACTTTTGATGAATTATGAATATTTTGAGTGTTTTTAGGGTTATCTCTAGAGAGAGAAACTTGTGAGAGGCCTTTGTAGCTCTTGTTGATTCTTGTGTTGTTGAGAGGTTGGTTGTAATTCGATTCCTCGAGGTCAACTTAAGAATTTAGTGTTTTTTTAGATGATAATTTAGAGGTCTTAGTTTTATATAACTTTGGTTGCTAAATTGAATCTTAAGTTGTGTCAAATTATCTATCTTTTTCTTTTCCTTTTGTTTATCTTCTTAATTTCCGTTTCGCGTATCCGTTCTTGTATCAATTGGTATCGTAGTTGGATTAGATTTGTTCTATCAAATCTAGCCTAGGGTTTGTTGTTAAAAAAAAAAAAAAAATCGAAATTCGAAAAAAAAAAAAAAAATTTGTTTCAAATCCTTGTTTGTTGTTGATTCTAGTGTTAGATTTGAGTTCCTTAGAGTTTTTAGGGTTTCAAATCTTCAAATTTCGAGTCATTCCAAGTTGTTTTGAGAATTTCACCATTGTTGAGTTGAAGAACTTGAAGTGGGTCTTGATTTGGGTGAAATTGGAACTTGAAACCTATTGGGCTTTGTTCTACAAGTGAAGGGAGCCTAGATCCGAAAATTGGAGTGAAAACAAGTTGATTTGAAGGTAGTTGAAATTTGGGTGTTCATAGTGTTCTTGAGCAACCTTCAAATCTTCATAGGGAAGAAGATGACTAAAAGTTGCATTTAATCCAAGTATTTTTCCCAAAGTTGTGAAAAGTTGTTTTTCTACCCCAAAAGGGAAATACTAGGTTGTGTGGGTCCAATAAGTCAAGGAAATTCGGTAAAATCCAACCAAGGATCGAGGTACATCGTACAATACGTCATCGTGAAAGGAAATACGTTCATGCTATACGGTCCGTATATCAATACACGGACCGTATAATCCACTGGTTAGCCGTATAACACAACACCAAAAAGTGGGACATTCGTTTTCGTGACGTCTCTAACACGGTCATACAATACGGACCGTATTGTAAAATACGGACCGTATAGTTGTGTCCGTATAAATTGTTAAGCAAAAAGGGAGCTACCGTTTTTGGGAGATATCGTTAAATACGGCCGTATTTCGGTTTTACGGTCCGTCTAGTAGGTCGTAAATTGAAACGTATCCAAGTGATCTTCAAGCCGAG
>NW_026726690.1:0-50000 GCF_029784015.1 Lycium ferocissimum | reverse complement strand
AGACAAAAGGAGTGCTCCAATATCATTTGAACGGCAACCTACTGAGGCGGGTCGTCAGCCTGTCTACCTAAACCTGCGGGCAGGAAACGCAACGTCCCCCAGGTGAAAGGGGTGTCAGTACGGACAATGTACTGAGTATGTAAGACATGAAAGAGACATAAAAGTACATAGGTTAAAAGGAATGCAACCTGTATATCTGAACAGCCTCTAAGGGCCAATGATATGCATAAGTACTGTATATATGCAAATATAACGCTCGCTCATACATATATATATATATATATATATATATATATATATATATATATATATATATGTGTGTGTGTGTGTGTGTGTGTGTGTGTGTGTGTGTGTGTGTGTGTGTGTGTGTGTGTGTGTATAACGCCCGTCAAGCCTCGTGGGCATCCCATTATATTATATCGGCCTCTGTGGGCATAATCATCATCATATGACCAGCTGATCAAGTGGCCGTGCGTATATAACGCTGTAACCTTCTCCATAACCCATGCCCATATAGATATCATATAAGTATACGCGTATATAATGCCTGTGGGGTATATATATATATATATATATATATATATATATATATATATATACATACATACACACACATAATGCATGAACATGATAAGAGTGCATCCTGAATCTATCGGAGTGACGTAAGGTCGTTACACCTCCGATCATCATTATGAGATAACATTTTCATCAACAAGTGACTCTATGAAGCATATGAAATCTGGAGGAGGACTTGCTAAAAACAATATTACTAGAACATGAATCAACATAAACATCTCTAGTTTCTAAGAATGGAATCATTATGGAGTAGCGTTACGTTTACGTTTCGTTCATATAGATCATGCCAAAAGAAGGAAAGTTAGCCTTAACATACCTCAAGTCGTCAACACAATCCCACAACGAATCTGTCGAACTAGTACTCCAATCCTATAACAAAGGAAGGCATTTTCAAGCTTAGATGGTACTAGTACATCACGTATATCAAACGATAAATCGATTATAAAACGAAACGAGCAAAGATTTCCCCTATTTCTTAACCATCACAACACATCCAACAGCCAACAATCAACCCAACAACCTCATATAATCCTCATTAAACTCATATCATCAACATTTAGAGATGTACAATAAAACAGTCCGATATACGCTTCACATACGACACCTATATACTTCCTTCTTCTAAATACACCAAGTATAAGCTCAACACAATCTCAACATCAACTTGTTACACCTCGAAAAAATTTATGTCGTCATGTGATGGATAGACTAAAGCAGGGTGAGCAGAATACGATGTCCCTATAAGTAGGAAAGGTTACTTAACGGCTCCAATTAGAATTCCAAAGACATTTGAGACAAGAGAAGAAAGTTCGATGAAGAATGTAAAGTATAAGTCATGTTTTAAAAAGCTTTTGCAAGGTACCGACTAAGTGTCGACCTAATAATATCTTGAGGGAAAGTTATACCGCTCCTTAGATTATTGATGAGGTGTTGAACAAGTGCTAAGAAGGTTCCATAAGGATTGGAGATCAAACGAAACGACGGAAATGATTTCAGGAAAGTGGAGTTATACGACCACTTATTCGGTCCGTATAACTTTATACGGTTCGTATAAGGGTCCGTATAACCCAACAGAAAAGATGTTTTCCCTGATGGTGAAATACGGACACTTATACGGACCGTATAATGTTATACGGACCGTATAAGGGTCCGTATAAGTCCCGACGGGCTGAGTATTTTTCAAGTATATAAATGTGTTCCCACTTCTAATTTTCATTCTTTCAACTTCTCCACTTCTCTCTAAACCTCTAGAACATTCCACACCCTTCACTTACATAAATTCAAGACAAATCAAAGATCAACTTCATCAATTCAAGGAAATCAAGTGTAAAGAAGCTCTCTAGGGTTGCTTGGAGTCAAGAAATCTCTTTGAGTTGAAGTTCGGGTTTTCTCCAAGCGAGGAAACTCCATCCAAAACCCATTAATACACAATAAAAGGTGAGTTTTATGACCATTTCATGTTATTTATAATATTGAAGGGTTGAAAGACTTGGATTATGGAAGAAAGTAGAATATGGAGCTCAAATGTGAAATAATGGTGTTCTTGAATAATAGTTTCAAATGAACCATAATTCTTGAGATATTATGAGTATAATATTGTTATAAATAATATTAAGAATGTTGGAGAAGCATTATATGTGGATGAATACGACGTTGGGTGATAACCATGGTTATGGATGACTTTGAGAGGGAGTTGTCAGAATTGAATAATGTCGAACTTGTCGAAGTTATTGATTATGGTACTATGAATGTTGTTATTGATGTTTGGGAGCTGTTATATCATATGGAGGAAGTTGTAGGAACAAAGAAAATGCTGCCCAATTTTCGTTAGCTTTAGCTTAAGCTTAATTATGTTTCCGATTATCTAATTCTAGTACGAATTCTCTTGAATGTAGAATCGTGAACATTGGAGGAAAGCGCTTAATTGATAAAGTTAGAGAGACATCAAGGTATTTAAGGCTAGTCCCTTCTTTTCCTAAGGCATGACTCCTATGATATGACTTTCTTTTTCTTCCCATGACCTCCTTACAATCCGAAAACTATGAGTTTCTGGTTATAAAGAGCTTCTCATGAGATAAAGATAAGAGATATGTTACGAATATGATAATGATGATAATGAGTCTAAGTCTGGAGATTCTAAAGCTCATGATATGATATTTTTACGAAGCTAATGATCCTTATACGATTCTTTGATGTTATTCATTGTTGCTAAATTCACCTTATAATGCTAGTTCTTTCAAGGTGAGGCATGACGATCATGACTACTCCATAATGGAATCGGGGGCTCTCAACCTTACGTCACCCCGCTAGGGTTGTAGTATTTAATTGATTTCTAATGCATGTGTTATGATAAGTATATAATGGTGAGATTACACTGTGCCTAGATGGCCGGGCATAACACCGCGAAGGCGAGCGGCTTATGATTACACCGTGCCTAGATGGCCGGGCATGACACCGCGAAGGTGGGCGGCTTATGAATACACCGTGCCTAGAGGGCCGAGCATGACACCAATAGTGGGAGGCGTATGATAGTTACCCAGTCGCGGGTTAACGATGATGGTATATTCGATATGCATAACATGTGTTTTCTCTTAAAAGCTAAGCAAGTTATATCTTTGCCTCATGTTTCATTATTTCTTTATTATGTTAGTATTATTCATGCCTTACATACTCAGTACACTTTTCGTACTGACGTCCTTTTCTTTTTGGACGCTGGGTTCATGCCCACAGGTAGACAGGGAGCGGGTGCAGACCCGTAGGAGCTTATCTTATCAGCGGATTCACAGGAGCACTCCACTACTCCGGAGGTTCTACTTATGGTCATATCATTTTGTGTATATATTTGAGTATGACGGGGTCCTATCCCGTGCTTATGTCACAGTACTCTAGTAGAGGCTCATAGATACGGAGGCGTGGATAGTTGATGTCTTATGGATACATCAATGTATATTCTTGTATATTATTTTTGCAGCCATGAGGGCTTATGTATATTTATGTATTACCTTAGAGATTATATGTGTCCAGAATGAGTATGATGATTAGCGTAATGAGTGGTGCTCGGTAGTTACCTCCGGGTACCAGTCATGGCCTCTAGTCGGGTCGTGACAAAAGTAGTATTAGAGCAGTTCCGTCCTAGGGTGTGTCTACGAGCCGTGTCCAGTAGAGTCTCGTTTTTGGGTGTGAAGCACGCCACACTTATAAACAAGAGGCTGCGAGGCATCTAGGAAAAACGACCATTCTTCTTCTTCTTATTAGATCGTGCCGTAAAGCCATGTTATAAAATTTTCTCCTCCCTAATTGTGCGTTATGATTTCAGCGATGCCGGTAAAGAGAAAAGCCACAGCCGCCCAAAAGGACAAGGCTACGACAGAAAGGCGGATGGAAAGGGAGCCACCAACAAATATAGAAGAAGGTGAATCTCATAGTGAGGCTCCATCCAATACCTCTCACACTCCGCCTATTCCAGAAGAACAAGAGAGGGCTTCAGCTCCAGCTCCTATACCTCCAGTTCCTCCACCGGGTGCTTCGGGTCAACAAATGACCGAAGCTATTCAGCTATTGACGCAGCTAGTTGCCGCTTAGGCTCAGCGGCAGAGTACGGGTCTACGTGATAGGGTGACTAGTGCTAGAGCCCATGATTTCATGAGTTTAAATCTTCCAGAATTTTTCGAATTGAGCGGATGAAGACATAAAGGTTTTATTGATGAGATATTGAGAACGTTGAGAATCATCCGTATGCCTCGGATGCGAATGTCTGTGGGTTGGCATCTTATAGACTCCGGGATGTGGTGGTTCTTTCGTATAATAACTAGATATCTTCAAGAAAGGAAAATGCACCTC
Source organism: Lycium ferocissimum (assembly GCF_029784015.1). Lineage (NCBI taxonomy): Eukaryota > Viridiplantae > Streptophyta > Magnoliopsida > Solanales > Solanaceae > Lycium > Lycium ferocissimum. The sequence continues at coordinate 45,584 of NW_026726690.1, read as the reverse complement.
CCCCAGTTTGGCAAGAATTCGTAGATGCTTTCATCCACCACTATTTGCCACCGGAGGTTCGTCGAGTCAGAAAGTGATAAATTCTTGAATCTTAAGTAAGGGAATATGAGTGCCCAGGAGTATAGCCTCCATTTTAATTCATTGGCTAGGTATGCTTCGACTATGGTGGCTGACATGGGAGATAGAGTGCATAGATTTGTGAGCGGCTTAGGGCCACACTTGTTCAAGGATTGTCTGACGACTTCACTACAGGAGGGGATGGACATTTTCCGTATTCAGGCCCACGCCCAGAATTTAGAGGAGTAGCAACAGCCGCAGAGGGGTAAGCGTGATATCGACAGAGGACAAAGGAAGAGGGTCAGATCGGCCGGTGCTAGTAGTGAGTATGGAGGGGGTCGGCGATAACAGTATTCCAGATATTCGGGCCAGTCCGCGACTAGTGCACCTCCTGGGTTTGCGGGCAGAAGATTTGATCGCCCTATTTATTCTGATCCGGGTCAGAGTTCGAGGGTCTCAGGTTGCCAGTTTGGAGGTGATCCTAGTCAGAGAAGACCACAGGTTTCACGATGTGGCCAGTGTCGAAAGTTACATTCGGGCCCATGTCGCCAAAGTTCGGATGCTTGTTATGTTTGTGGACAGACTGGGCACGTGATGCGTGATTTTCCCTCGATGTACGATAGAGGTGGGATTCATCCCACAGGATCAGTAGCCGGTTCTTCTTCATCTGTGCGCCCCGTAGGGCAGACTTCCCAGACTCCGGCAGGTCGCGGTAGGGGCAGAGGAGGAGTATCCAGTTCAGGTGGCACCCAGCCCCGTATTTATGCTTTAGCCGGACGTCAGGATCTTGAGTCCTCTCCGGATGTAGTCACAGGTATACTATCCATATTCTCTCATGACGTTTATGCATTGATCAATCCGGGTTCTACGTTGTCCTATATTACTCCTTATATTGCTGACCGTATTGGGGTGAAACCCGAGCTACTTAAACCTTTCGAGGTATCTACTCCGGTTGGTGATCCAGTAATAGCGAGGCAAGTGTATAAAAATTGGGTGATTGTGGTATGTGATCGTCAAACTAAAGGCGATTTGGTTGAGCTGGAAATGTTAGATTTTGATGTTATCATGGGCATGGATTGGTTGGCCTGTTGTTATGCTAATGTGGATTGTAGAATAAAGATAGTTCAATTACAATTCCCGGGAGAACCAATGCTTGAATGGAAAGGTAATACAGCGTCTCCAAGAGGGAGGTTTATTTCCTACGTCAAGGCGAGGAAGATGATCGCGAAAGGCTATATTTATCATCTAGTCCGAGTTCATGACACCGAAGCAAAGCCACCGACTTTTCAATCCGTCCCGGTAGTAAATGAATTTTCGGATGTATTTCCGAGATGAGCTCCCGAACCTTATCGGAAGAGAGATTGATTTTGCTATTGATGTGTTGCCGGACACCAAGCCTATATCTATTCCTCCCTATCAAATGGCTCCTGTAGAGTTGAAAGAGCTGAAGGCGCAATTGAAAGATTTGCTTGAGAAAGAATTTATTAGACCTAGTTCATCACCGTGGGGAGCACCTGTTCTATTTGTGAAAAAGAAAGATGGTTCCCTATGGATGTGCATTGACTATAGGCAGCTGAACAAGGTGACGATAAAGAATAAATACCCGCTTCCAAGAATCGATGATTTGTTTGACCAATTACAGGGTGCCAAATAGTTTTCCAAAATTGATCTAAGATCGGGATATCACCAAGTGAGAGTTAGAGAAGAGGGCATTCCCAAAATAGCTTTCAGAACGAGATATGACCACTATGAATTTCGAGTAATGTCATTTGGGTTGACTAATGCTCCGGCGGTGTTTATGAATCTGATGAATAATGTATTCAGGCCCTTTCTAGATCTATTTGTGATCGTGTTTATCGATGATATTCTAGTATATTCTCGGTCAGAAACGGAGCATGCCGACCACTTGCGTATTGTCCTTAGGATTCTTCGGACTCGTGAGTTGTATGCTAAGTTTTCAAACTGCGAGTTTTGGCTAAATTCTGTAACTTTTCTGGGCCATATTATTTCAGCTGATGGCATTCGAGTAGATGTTCAAAAGATTGAGGCTGTGAAGACTTGGCCAAGGCCTACAACTCCTATAGAGTCTCGTAGCTTTCTGGGATTGGCAGGTTACTATAGAAGATTTGTGGAAGGGTTTTTCTCCATTTCAGCACCATTGATGAAGCTAACTCAGAAATCGGCAAAATTTCAATGGACTGATGCTTGTGAACACAGTTTTCAGGAATTGAAGGATAAATTAACTTCAGCCCCAGTCCTGACACTTCCAGAGGGGTCAGAAGGCTATGCTGTTTATTGTGATACCTCAGGTGTCGGATTGGGCTGTGTATTGATGCATCACGGTAAAGTCATTGCCTATGCTTCAAGGTAGCTGCGGAAACATGAAAAGAACTATCCGACCCATGATCTTGAATTGGCCGCGGTTATTCATGCGCTAAAAATGTGGAGACATTACTTGTACGGCATACATGTTGATATTTATACAGATCACAAGAGTCTCCAATATATTTTTAAGCAGAAGGACTTAAATCTACGACAGAGGCGATGGTTAGAATTATTAAAGGATTATGATATGAGTATTTTATACCACCTCGGAAGGGCGAATGTAGTAGCTGATGCACTTAGTCGCAAATCAATGGGAAGTCTATGTGAGGTCCCTTCAGAGAAGAAAGAATTAATCCGTGAGCTCTACCAGCTAGCCAGCCTCGGAGTTCGTCTAATTGATTCAGGCGGTGCAAGGATTGATATTCACAACCCAGTTATTTCGTCCTTAGATATGGAGGTGAGAGAGCGCCAATATGAAGACCCTCAGCTGAGTCACTATGAAGATACATTTCCCGAGAAAGAGAAGTCGCCATTTGAAGTTTCTGCAGATGGAGTTCTTAGGTATCGAGACAGACTATGTGTTCCAAATGTTGCAGGGCTACGTCGTCGTATTTTAGAAGAGGCTCATTACTCTCGGTATTCCATTCACGTAGGAGCGACAAAGATGTATCACGATCTCAAGCTAATGTATTGGTGGGATGGAATGAAAAAAGACATAGCAGAATTTATAGCTCAACGCCCGAATTGTCAACAAGTGAAAATTGAGCATCAAAAGCCAGGAGGATTGCTACAAGCCATGGAGATTCCAGCCTGGAAATGGGAAGTGATCAACATGGATTTCATTGTAGGGTTGCCTCATTCCCAATGCAAGTATGACTCCATATGGGTGATCGTGGACAGACTCATAAAATCAGCTCATTTTCTTCCAGTCAGGATCACATATTCGGCAGAAGATTATGCAAGGTTGTATCTTAAGGAGATAGTGAAACTTCATGGTATCCCAGTATCTATTATCACAGATAGAGGAGGATAATTTACTGCTAAATTCTGGAAATCTTTCCAAGAAGGTTTGGGAACACAAGTAAGGCTCAGCACAGCATTCCATCCACAAACTGATGGGCAAGCCGAACGCACTATTCAGACCTTGGAAGATATGTTACGGGCATGTGTATTAGATTTCGGTGGTAGTTGGGATGACCATTTACCTCTTATTGAGTTCGCATACAATAACATCTATCATTCCAGTATTCAGATGGTCCCATATGAAGCTCTATATGGAAGAAAGTGTAGATCCCCAATTGGGTGGTTTGAAGTAGGAGAGGTACAACTAATAGGCTCAAAATTGATTCAGCAAGCAGTGAAAAAGATCAAGGTTATCCGAGATCGATTATTGACAGCCCAAAGTCGCCAGAAATCTTATGCGGACAACCGTCGGCGAGACTTAGAATTCCAAATTGATGATTGGGTATTTCTGAAGGTATCACCGATGAAAGGTGTGATGAGATTTGGTAAGAAGGGAAAATTAAGTCCTCGATACATTGGACCTTATAAGATTGTCCGCAAGATAGGCCAAATGGCTTATGAACTGGACCTACCCCCAGAACTTGAATCAGTCCATCAAGTTTTCCATATATCTATGCTCCGTAAGTGTGTCGGAGATCCTACTAGGATCGTGCCGGTAGATGATGTTCAAGTTACGAAAAAATTGACTTATGAGGAGGTACCCATTGCCATACTAGATAGGCAAGTACGGAGACTTAGAAACAAAGAAGTAGCTTCAGTTAGAGGGCCGGGCATGACACCACTAGTGGGCGGCGTATGATAGTTACCCGGTCGCGGGTTAACGATGATGGTATATTCGATATGCATAACATGTGTTTTCTCTTAAAAGCTAAGCAGGTTATATCTTCGCCTCATGTTTCATTATTTCTTTATTTTGTTGGTATTATTCATGCCTTACATACTCAGTACACTTTTCGTACTGACGTCTTTTTCTTTTTGGATGCTGTGTTCATGCCCACAGGTAGATAGGGAGCCGGTGCAGACCTGTAGGAGCTTATCTTATCAGCAGATTCACAGGAGCACTCCACTACTCCGGAGGTGCTACTTATGGTCATATCATTTCGTGTATATATTTGGGTATGATGGGGTCCTGTCCCGTCCTTATGTCACAGTACTCTAGTAGAGGCTCGTAGATATGGATGCGTGGGTAGTTGATGTCTTATGGATACATCAATGTATATTCTTGTATATCATTTTTGCAGCCATGAGGGCTTATGTATATTTATGTATTACCTTGGAGATTATATGTGTCCAGAATGAGTATGATGATTAGCGTAATGAGTGGTGCTCGGTAGTCAGCTCCGGGTACCCGTCATGACCCCTAGTCGGGTCGTGACACAATTACTATCCATACAACAAGATTTTAGCTCAAAAACACATTAACAACATGGCTCAAAGCAGATTACAACTCAACATAAACTCAAATTCATATTTGAACCTTCCCTCAAACTTCTTTCCTTCCAAACCTAGTATAATCATCCCATAAACTCATAAATAGGGAAATAAGATGGAATCTTACCTCAAGAACCCAAGAGCACTTCAATTCCAAGATTACTTCCCGTTGAAGTATCTTCTAAAGCTACTACAAAGAGGAGAAACAAGCTTCAACAATACTTTGGAAACTTTAGGCACCTGATCTTCTCTTTTAATCCTTGATTTCACTTAGGGATTGATTAGTTATGTTGGAGAGGGTTTTTAAAAGTGTTAGAGGTCAGGGTAAATGAGGAAAATGAGATAACATGAGGAGGGTACGAAATATATATTAAAAAAAAAAAACTGCCACCGACTTTGATCTGCGTTGGCATCTACATCGCAGATGACCTAGTAGATCATTTCTAGAAACTTCCTTAGCCTGGCTCTCAAATGCGACCATGATCTGCGAAGCAGATGGCACCTGCGACCCAGATCATGCCTTACACTTCCTGAACTTTGTCGAAACGCATCTTCTTCAACTCATATGATCCCGAACCTTTAGGTACCCACTTATAACTCATATACGACCTTCTACAACCTTTTAGAAACTTCATAATACCTTCGACTCATATTCGTTTACTTACGACGCAAACGACGTGAAATTTTACGAGGTGTAACACATAGTTTCTATGAAATCTTGTCTTGCGAAATTGTTTTCTTTTTTACTCTGCTAGGGTTAGAACCCAAAATGTCAGGGATATTTTCGGTCACTTTTTTTATTACTTAAAGTGCTGAAGGGAAAAAATTAAAGACTAGCGATTTGAGGGCCAAAAATTAAAGACCACCCCAACATAGGGGCAATTGTGCAAATTGCCCAAGAAAACATGGGGTGGGGCTTTTTGTAAGTTAGGTCGGGCCGGGTGGGATAAAAAATAATGGGTCGACTGATTTTTTAAAAGGAAAAAGGATAATTTTTAATTTACAAACTCAGATAAATGATTCTTAATTAGGTAAACATAGCTATGTTAGCGAAAAGGCAAATATGCACCATTTGTATAACGGCGAGGGTACACATGCCCCACTTTTTAACGAGGGGTATATTTGTCCCTTTTCCCTTTTAGAAATAATAGTCATAGGGATCTTTCTCCAGGTTTGATTCGTCAGAGTGGTCTCCGTTTTTATTTAAGATTATTATAATTGTCTCCTTTATTTAATTTTTTTCATAACAACTATTTTAGCATATTTACTATTAACGCAAAATAACTATTATCTGACCAATTCGTCCTTAATTTTAAAGGATCTTGAATCCTGATAAAACATCATTTCTTTGTAGTAAAGTTATGAATCAGATCATTACTAAAAATTAGAACTAAAATCTTGATAAGAAAATATGTTTGATATATTATTACTGATTTCGGTGACACCCAAAACACTAACGACACTAGGCCTCATTTGTTTTCATTAAAATTAAGACGTCTGAATCTGAATGCACATCTGAATGATTAAGATGTTGTCATTAGATCTGAACACTAAATGATTAAGACTGTTTGTTTTTCAACATCTGAATGTGCATAATGCATTTATTTAAAAATAATAAATATACAATTCAAATAAGAAAGTAACTAAATATTAGAAAATAAATACAAATTTAATAAAATAAAACTACTATTTGATAAAAAAAATGAAACATTTATGTTTGTTAGTAATGATGGAAATGTTTGTAATGGTAGTGGGAGGTGGGGTGGGGGTTGGGGGGGTTGGTAGGTGGGTTGGGTGGTGGTGGGAGGGTTGTCGGGGTGGTGTTGGTAGTGTGGGTGCTTTGGTGAGGGGTAGTTAGGGTAACGTAAGTGGATGGTGTGTGTGGGAGAGGGGGGGGGGGTAGGGTGGAGGGGGAATGGGGTGAGGGTTGGGTACATAGTTGTGGGTGGGTTTGTGGTGTGGGGTGGGTAGTGGTGGTAGGTGGGGGTGAGGGGGTTGGGGTGGTGTTGGTGGTGGTGGTGAGTGAGGAGGGTGGTAAGGTTGGGGGTAGGTGGGGGGGGGGGATGGGAGTGGGTATCTCTTAATGACATTAAGACTTTGTTTAAGATTTTAATGATTAAGACCTATTCAGACCAAATAAGTGCTTAGATCTTAATGTAAACAAATGCACTTAAGGGCCTAAGGTCTGAACCATTCAGATTTAGACCTCCATTAAGTGCAAACAAATGAGGCCTACTTAATTGTGAATAGCTAAAGCAAAAGGCAAAAAAAAGTTTTATAGTTGAAACTCATTCACAGAAAGAAAAATTGTAAGTGATATGAAGATTGAACGTTGAAAATGCCAGTACATGGACCATGTTCTGATGGGGATGAGGATTTGGTTCTCAGGCTTGATACAAGATACATCAATACATATGGAAGATATTACATGTTTTTAGAGGCTGATATGCACAGAGATCTTACTGATATACAATATTCAGTTGGAGTATATTGGGCAGCATATCCATCATCATGTTTTTGATGCTGCTGATGCTCTCTACATGGTGCATGAAGTATGCAAGGATGAAATGTACACTAGTCTTCACTTTATGTACATTTTTTAGTCCATTTGTTCTAGCTTTTAGTCCATCTGTTCTAGTTGTAGGTAATATCAACTTGGGACATCTTTATCCTAGGTTGATCACTAGTCTACCTTTTTGCGTTTTATTAGCCATTTTGACCCCTTTGATGTAAACACTATGGCTTGAGGAAAATCAATAAAAGCGACCCTAGGCCTTCAAAAGCCTAGTGGAATTGCCTTTTAAAAAAAAAAAAAAAAAAGGTTGAAAAAAAATATGAAGATTGAAGAATGGCCAAATTAAAAGAGTTTAAGTAAATTTACATGTTATTATATAGTACCATACAATCAAACCAAATAATAAAAATATTATTAAATCACAAACGATATAGTTCATCTAAACATTGTATTCATTAATACAGTACAATACAATACAATATAATACTATACAATACCACACTGTACATTATGAAATCATGGGTAACGACCATCCAAATAGAGGCTTACAGTCCTTGTATTGTGGAATGGAGGGAGAGAGAGAACTATGAAGAATGGGAGGGATTAGGAATATCAAAACTAACGCGTAAAATTAAGGGATCAATATATTTTGTAAATTATTGCTTTGTTAGGTAATAATTAACAGTAGGAAAAACTTCATAAGTAGCGAAATTAATGGCCTTTTTTGCGGAAAAAAAAAATTGTGCCTTTTTTCTCCATCAAAATGTAATCGTATTTTTCTTTCAAAACGTAACATATACATTATATGCGCGCACATCCAACATTAATGTATACATTGTATATATGATGTATATACATTGAGACATTGTAATGTACATACACCGATCCATTGTAATGTATATACATGATACGCCCAAATTACACCTTTAAAATAGGAGTAAAGCGGTCGGTGTTCAAATATAGAACCCAACGAGGTTGGGGTCGACTCCCACAGAGAATACAATGAAGAAATATACTTACTAAGTGTAACGCTCGACTATTAGTCTATATTTCTACGGAAAGGGGGATTATAATGATTGGTTTTAAGTCTATTAACTAATTTCTCGCTAATTGTTATTAAAAAGATAATCTATTGGTAAAAGGACTAAGGTTGTGGTTCCAAAGGAAAGTAATGCAATTGGGTATCGATTCCACTAATTTATATGCTTAGGTGTGATAAACAATGGGTTGCTTGATTTTACCAAAAGTCTTTGAACCAAATTAGTAAATTTCATTACTAAGCTTTTCTAAGCCTTAGAATGTTACAAATGTGAATCTCCATTTTTAGCTCAAGTAACTTTCCTATTCTTAGCTCAAGCTATTAGATGGGGTTTAAAGCTCCAAATTCTTGTTATTAACTCTTTTTCCAACCCGTACTTTGTTTTCCAAGCAAAGTAAGAGTATTTAGGCACAAATAATGTTGGCCATCATTAAATGACATTAAAGCTTGAAGAGTTGATAGAAAACACCTTTAACATACAAATGTAGTTGAAATATGAAAACCCAATCACATAACTAACACATTTGGTCCCACAACCTTAGCTAAATTCTTTAGCTACTCATGTTCATTAAATACAAAACAATGGTGAAGAGAATATTCACAAAGCTTACAATGATTAATGGAAGATGATGACAAAAAAAGGAAGATTCTCCTTAAAAGCTTGCAACCACCACTATTCAATGCACTAAAAGCTAAAAGACAACAATAAAGTTTGTGGAGGGAATATTCAATAATGTTCACAAAAACCCAGGCACTAGTATTTATAGAGAGAGAACAAAAAGTACAAAAATTGCCTAAATGACGACATTCGGCACCAAGTATGCGGCTGCAACAGGACTATGCGGTTGCAACAGGAGTATGCTACCGTATCTAGAGTTTGCGGTGTCGCATGTACTCCGGCGATACAGTGCGATTTGTCGATTCACCGGTTCTCGAAAATTTGGAGGATGCGACCGCGTATTGGGTTGCGGTGCACGCATATTGTTTCGCATCTTGCTATATTTTGGCAAACTCTGTTGATTTGTGCAAACAACTTGCCACCGCATCTCCACTTTGCGGTGCCGCATCTTTGTCGCATTTTGATCGTTTTTGCTCCTTTTTCTGCCATTTTGTTCCCTTTATTCCCTCGAACTCATAAAAAACCTGAAAACACACAAAAACATAATAGAAATAGAGAAAAATGCTTGAAATGACTCCCAAAAAGCATAAGTAGTGGATGTAGAAAGCCTGAAAATCCATGACTTATCAATACACTATACATTGTATATACACTAGTAGCATGTCCATAGTATACACGCGCATATAAGAATTGTCCCTACAATTTAGGGATACATGTATCAACGTATATCTGCTATAAAATGTAAAATGTAAATATTTTGTTGTCAATATTTGAAAGTACTGCCATAAAGTGTAATATGGAGTATAATCAATCACATTAGATAATTTCCTTAAAAGTAAAGCTAAAATGGATTAACTAGTGAGCTTAAAATCATTATATCACGTAATTTTCTCTTCCTAATTCATGATATAGAAATTAGTCTTCTAGAATTAGCTAGGTGTCAAGTTATTAGTATGGGTTTGTTAGCACGTATATTACAAAATTCTAGAGGTTTAATCGATAAAGACAACTTTTTCGCACGTGTAGAATTAACACCAGCGGATATGAAGAGGGCAAATTCTTTTGTGAGTGCTCATATCTCTTTGCCTCTTAGTTTCTGTACATTTGTTGAGGTGAAGTTCAATATCTTTAGCCTTTCTCACAACATCAGGATCTGCTTATGCCAGGGGCGGAGCTACATTGGAAGATGACCACCCTTCGCTAAAAAATTCAACCAAGTTTAAGTGGTTGTACATGTCAAATTGAGTAATATAATAAAGTTTGCACACCCTTGACAGATGTGAGAGCTACAGCTCAGCGGTGAAGGGTGTGCAAAGCGTCTCGGAGGTTGCGTGTTCGAGTCTGTTGTGCAACATTTCTAATAATTTTTATTTATTGAAAAAATTCAGTTGGAGTTGCTTTCTATTTTCACTTGGAAAGCACCTACCTTTACCATTAGTTAGGGCTTATTGTACATATTTTTTGGAACTTAGATTCCTCTTTTTTCATTTTTGTGGAGTCAGAAAATCTATTTTTAAAGAAGCATGTTCTTTCTTTTGAAGTTGTTATTTATATATTTTTTTAAAATGATAAACAACCTTTAATATTACCAATTTTTTTTAAAAAAAATTATATTTCTTTTTAAAAAAAAAATGCAACTATTAAAAGTTTAAGGAGTCAACATAAAATGATCTTCTTAACCATTCATTGGAGTAAATAATTTCCATCTCTATTCACGTTAGATTTGAAAATTCTTCGATCTTAGGTTGAATAATATGTCATTTTTTGACCTTTTTTCCAATTAAAGACTATCGCAATGCATTTCCTTTTTGTTTCCTTGTAATATTGTTGCTCTTTTTTTTTTTTTTTTTTGGGTTCTTTTGCTTGAGTTATGATTTGTGTTAACGACAAGTCTTTTGAGGATTCAAGGAAAAATATTTTATGATTGAACTAAATATTAGTAGTTTAGTTTAAAAATTTTGGTACATTCATACATGGAATAAAAAAACTACTTTAAAGTTTTGAAACTTAGCGATAATCATCTTAAGAACAATGTGTATGCTCTACTTGTTTGTAATGGTATACATAGCCTTCTCTGCATCTCCTAATCTAAACACGCATAAACACAAAAAAATATAGCAATCTCCAAAATTATAATAACCAATAAGGGATCGTGAAATGCACAATGAAAATTAGATTCCGCTGAAGCTATTGGGGTTCTTTTAAAATGTGTTTGAATTAATGGGTCAAATTATGAATGATTTAGGTCTAATTATATGTGGACTATAAATTTAACACCGTATATCTAATAAAAAAGTCATATATTCCACGTCAACTTTATTAAACGAATTGATAATTTTGAGCTTAAGGTTAACGTTAAGGGCAAGTAGGGCCCAAGGAAGGAAGATAATTTTAAGTCATTTCAAAGATTGTTATGCTAGCTAATAGAAACTATAGAAACTTCTAATTATAGTACCCTTTATTTTTATTTTTATTTTTATGTATTATGCATAATGTTGGCTTGATATAAATTTAAAGGGAGAATCATACTTAGTGAGGATTTCATACATATAAACATCGGGTGGGAAATTAAAAGAAAAACCTGGTTTGTTTGAGATTGCTGCTAATGACGTATTCGGTGTAATTTCACAAGTGGGGGCGGGGAGGTTCAGTGTACGCGGACGCTACACTACGCCCTAAAATTGAAAATTAAATGTTCAGAAAGACCCTCGGCTCAAGAAAAAGTAGGGCAAAAGGCCAGATAAAAATTGACGAAAATAAAGAAGCCATGGCACAATACTATAAATAAGCATTATGAAGAAAAGTAACAGTAACTGCGCGTAGCAAACTAATATGATAAACGAAGTACAAGAGATAACAGATAGTAGCAGAGAATTGAAGGGCAGGAAACTACAAAGATAATACTACGCCTACTAGTATGAAAGAATACACGAGACAATGCTCTACTACCTACTAACCTTCTACACGACATTGATGCATATGTAATTGTTGTATATTTATATGCTACAATCCGATAGAACCCTGCACATAATAACACATGCACACTACTGACTACTCACTTCATTCCTATTTAAGTGATTTTAGTCTTTTAAATTTGTTTCAGATAAGTGATTTTTTAGGAAATAAAAAAGGTATTTAACTTTTTTTTTTTGTCAAAATTACCCATGTCTAAAAAATGTTGAACCATTTTCTAAAAAATCTTTCAAATTCTTTTACATGTTTCTATGCATATATTAAAGGATCTTTTAATAAAATACTCCCTCCGTCCATTTTTACTTGTCATGTATTGACTTCGCAAGCCTATTAAGGAGCTAAAAATAGAATGACAATTTTACTATACCACCCGTTGAATATAATAAATTCAATGTTTTGAGAAATGCATTTATAGTGATAATAGTAAATAATAAGGGTAAATTAAGAACTACAGTAATTGTTAAATTATGTATTAATTTTCTAAACTGGACAAGTAAAAATGGACATCTATTTTTAGTATAGGGGACAAGTAAAAATGGATGAGGGAGTAGTATCTTATTTAATTAATTCTATTAAGTGATTTTTTTAATAAAAGTGTCAAATTCTTAAAAGTCACTTAAAAGGAAATGGTGGGAGTAATTGATAAGAAGACTTAATTGTAGTAACATTAATAAATTTAGACAGAGCATCATATTGCAAAAAATATTTCTTCATCATATTTCAATTGCTTTTGAACTTAGAGGTTTCTTTTACCTCAATATATATGTCTACCTTTACCAATATGTCAATTATTCATTGACTAATTAATTACTCCATCCGTTCACTTTTACTTGTCCACTATGAACTTTGCGCACCCCCTTAAAAAATAATAAATGAAGTGTATATTTTACCATGATACCTATATTAATTGGTGTATAATTGTATTGAATTTGGAAAATGATTTAGAATGAGTAATTAATGCCAAGGACAAAACAGGAAAAACAAATTATTTTTCTCCTGATATGCGAAAGTGGACAAATAAAAGTGAAAATCTCTTTTTGGAATAGTGGACATGTAAAAGTCAACGGAGGGAGTATGTTATACTTTCTTAAATAGTGATGCCATGTTATTTTGACCTTTTTGTCAAAATTAGTTGTCTGTTACTTTTCACACTTGTTAGAGAATTTTGGTTGAGCAGATATATGGTTACTTTTTAATCCCAATTACACCAACAGTAGGTGGATAAGTCCACATAACATACTTAAACCCGAAGCATTAACTTTCGAAGTAGTGCTGAATGTATGGCTGAAAATTATTAGAATCAAAAGATTCATATTTCACTGTGCAAAACGCTTGGTGCCATTTTCGAAGTCCTCAATTTGTTTACCATGTATCGCTGTCGTCAAATTGATGCCCCATAAGGTTTTCTAACGTAGCAGCTGATTGAGCAGCCCTTACATCATTGGGGTTACGTTCACACATTGTGTAATTGTAATTAATATTTTGTACATTACTGTTTACTACAGTAAATTTGATTATCACTGCGAGCAATTTTTTCATTTAAAAGTGGTGTCGGACTTCATCTCAAAACTTCTATGTGATGAAAAAAATTCATCAATTGTTCTTCTCTAAAATATGGGTCACTAAAAGTATACAAAATAATTTAGTGTTTCGTTGCTAAATAAAATTTTATTAACTACAAAAAGAAAACATGTCCCCAAATGCATTGTATTTATGAGGATTTTTCTATTCTAGCTAATAATTTGATGGTTAAAGATCACATGTGTTGTAATTTATAAGTTGCTCCATCTGTCCCAATTTATATATTATAAGGTAATATATGCTCCCAAGACTCAATTTAAGTAATCTTTAAAGCTCAATTAAATTAGATCAATGCTATATTTTAAAATTTAAAATGAAATATTTAAAACTATGCGAAAAATACTATAAGTTGCAATTCTTCTCATATCAATATGATGAAAATACCTCTTAAAATATTAATCAAGCCAGACATAATTAGAACAGAGAAAATATTAGTTTTAATTAATGTTATTAGTAACTTTACTAAAGAGGCCGTGCATGCATATATTGTGGCCGATGGTGATTCGTAAGAAAGTAAAAGTTATAGTTTCTTGATGCAAGACCAAAAGTTTCTAGGGACAGAAAAGAAAATAAAAAAATTGTCGCCATTAAGGAAACCTTTTTTCGGGTTCTAGTGGTTTTAATCACGAAAAAAAAAAAATACGTGTACATTTAAGCTACATGCCGACATGTACAGTGAGACGGCGGCTAATTATATTAATCACATACTCTCTTTTAATTAACCCTAACTAGTAACCAGCCGTAGGCATATGATTCGTTTGACAGCCAGATAATTTAAGCAGGTTGGACGGTTTCTTTCTAGGTTATGGTATTACTATTATTTTTGCTAGGCTATTTAATATTATTGCAACAATCAAAGTATGTATGCACTGGTATGTACTATATGATTATATATATGTGGAGTAGAAAGATAACACGATTGAGTTTAATCTATACTCCCTTCACCCTCATATATGTGTCATCCTTCGAATTTCGAGAATTACCGCAATATTTTCATATGCCTTATAAATATTTCGAATTGTTGACTTATAATACTTTTTACGGTCAAAATTAAAAAATTTGACTCTCAAAATTCGACTTGTACCAGATAATTGGGAAAGAGATAGTATACATTTAGTGGGCGTTTTGCCATGAAAACCAAATATTTTTCACTTTATTTGGTATTTTGGAGTTGAAGTTGAAGATGGAGTTGTGTACTGTTTGGTTATACTTTTTGCAAAGAATATTTGGTTGTTTGAATGTATTGAAAGTGAAAATAAGTAATTTGGTGTTTTTTAAATTCCGTATTTGGAATTTCCATGGCCAAACGTTGATTTCCAAATAAAGTGAAAACGTTTTCAGGAAAAAAGTAAAAAAATTCATGGCCCTTAAACTAAAATTCGATCAATAGATGTTGTATTTTTCAAAAAGGCGTTCTAGTATTAAATTAATTTTGTATGAACTATGATTTGCTCATTTTGTAGGATTGTATAAGAATTTTGGGAAAATTTTGATGGTTTTCACAACTTGTGGGGTTTTTATCTCTATGAGAAAAAATATAACTTAAGAAATCCAAATTGCGTGTCCAAATAAAACTTCAACTTCAAATCACTTAATCAAAAACTTACTAGCATGCATGGATCTTCTAACCTGCAAATTACGATACATAATTTGATATAGAAATTAAAATTATAGATAATATATTTTTATATTGTCAATGTATATATTGTTTAAATAGGGGTGAAGCTAGCATGTTGATTATGGGTTCGGCAGAATCCAGTAGCTTTGGCGTAGATTTAGTATTTCTGTTAAAAACATTTACGTATATATATAGAGATGACTTATCAAGAATTCAATGACTTTCTTTTTCTAGAATCTAGAACCTATAAATGAAAAATTAGAGCTTTGCCTCTGTGTTTTAAATATATTTCAATTAAGCTGATGTGACTCTGGATTGAGGTCATTCACCAATGAAAATGCCATGCCGCGGTAAAAGACATGCTAAAGAATCTATAGATGAACTTTAATTTCGGTCTAGGATCCAATTTGAAGTCTTCTTGATCAGTATCGACATGACACGTGACAGCCACTTTCAAATCGTTTTGCTATTTTCATAAATATAATAGTAATAAAATTTTGGGTGAGTTAATTACACGGAAAAGAAAATGAGAAATAGATTAAACCAGTGAAGATTCGATGTGTTTGTTTCCTTCAGATTTGGTGCTTTATATTTCCTCCAGATATTCCCTTCAATGTGATAATGTGGAATTATTGGTACGCAGACATAAAAGCACCATGGAGAAATGATATAAAGTTATGATGCTTGCAAGTTTAGGTAAATGTTTCCTATACCTAAAAAGTCTCTCCCCTCTCTACACTGAATAAAGTATGACCACATCTAATCCAATTAGGCAAAGACAATATATCACGTGCCATTTAAATAAAACGCATTTGTGATTAGTGGATTCCTAGATCTTAATCATGATAACATTAATTGTTCCCTAGCTCTATACGCTAGATCTATTGGTATAATTAACTACAATATTATTGTCCTTTCTTATCTTTAAAATCATTTTTTGCAAGAACTAGTGAACCCTATATAGGCTATTTTCCATCCCTAACTATGTAGGCGTTTGGATATGAAATCATGAGACGAAATCAATGTTTGGAAATGAGATGAAATAATCATCTCATGATTTCATGTCAATTGAAATCCCAAATCATCTAAAAAGGCATGATTTGGGATTTCAAACCATGTCCAAACTGCTCCATAATATATGCCTACGATGTACTCCATAATAAAAGTAATAATGTCCTTTCGTATCTTTTAACGGGCTTAATTTGTTTGTAGGAACCCGTGAACCATATCTTCTACAGTACCACCAGATTCCTTTGCATGCATATAAAGAGAGGCGATATTCATTCTCCTAAGCAAAATATCAAAGCAATATGACATATGGAGAAGCAGACATGGCGTGATATTGGTTCGGCTCACTACTAAATTTCTGTTGAATATTGATAAGACAGATTAGAGATGAGCCGATCCAATATCACTCTTGTATTCTTCTTCACTGTGCCCTTTTTTATCCTAATAATTTGATTTTTTCTTTCTTGATTCTATAACTCTAGATTTAATTTTACAGGTTTTCTTGAGATCAAGCAAATGGTACTGTGGGTTAATTCTTGAATCTCACTACTGACGTTGGGTGTCGGAGAAATGGTAAATATATCACAGCTTGGTTTCTTCAGAATCAAGTTCCCCTTATAAACTTGTTTCATTCATCAGAGATCTGCACCTGTGTTTTGAGTTTTTTTTTTAGAACCTCAGTCAATGACCAAGGTCGAAAATAGGGTTTTCATTCGACCTGAAGTAATAATGTACATGTAATATACTGTAAGTAGGTTGTGGATTCTATGACAAACGAGAGATCGTCATAATCCTTAAACTTTGAATCCTGAACCATCGCTACTTACAAGCAAATAATCATCCGCATAAACACAGGAGCTAAGGAGCAAAAGAGGGAAAGGCTGAGAAACTTCACCTCACCCCTCTAGGCAGTTCCATAAGGATGATCTTTCTTAATAAGAATTAATAGACGTTTTGCCTTAATTGAGAACCGCAGCGTTTCTTTTTATTAAGATTATGAGACACACGAATCTGAATATTAGAAAGTTATATTTAAATTTGAATAATGAATAATAAAGACTAAGATTATTTGGTTTCTCAAATTAGAATAGTTATAGTTTATCTTTATAAAAAAATTTAACAAAATAATGAAAATATTTATATATCCACAAATTAGTAGCTCATTAGGTAATATCGACGGTTGTGGAAGCTGTACGACAGGAGTAGTGATGGTGATGGTTGATAGTACGTTGTGGTGTTGATAGTGGTTATGAAATGGCGGTGTCTGCGGTGGTGGTGGGTGAGTGGTATTAACGGTAGTTGGTAGTTGTGATGGTAGAGGTAGTCCGTGGTAGTGATTGGAGGTGGTGATGATAATTGGTGATAGCGGTTGATAGCGATTGTTACCGTGTCGTGGTTGGCAATTGTGATAATTGTGACAGAGGATGTGATCTATCGGTAGTGACTAACAATGGTGATTGGAAATGAGGTGGTGGGTGGTGGATGGTGGAGGTGGTTGATAGTGGTGATCAGTTATGATAAATATTGTGATGATGGATGTGACTGATACGTAGTGATTGACGGTATATAGTGATTGATAATAATAATAATAATAGTGACGATTGATGGAGAAGGTTGATAATGGTGATTGGTGATGGTTGTGCATAGAGTGATGGTGAAAAGTCATTATCACAAAATCTTTAAACAACTTTATAATAATATTAAAAATTTATTCAAGATAAATGGTTCAAATCTATTCCAGACCATTAACTAATTAAGTTTTTATTAAAAACAAATATTAAGCTTTGAACCATTTAAATTCAGACATTTAAGTGTATTAGTTTCTACGAACGTGCCTTGCACGTTAATACTATGTCAATTATTAGTAAGTGCTTTGAATTAAAAAATGCTTTGTAATATCAAAATTATAATTAGATAGTATCTAAAGTGAATTTGCATATTAACCAACCACTCAATTATAGAAAGTTTTGATCAATTATTAGCAAGTGCTTTGAATAAAAAATGCTTTGTAAAATATCAGAATTATAATTAGATAGTATCTAAAGTGAATTTGCATATTAACCAACCACTCAATTATAGAAAGTTTTGGTCCTTAAAATCATTATCTATCATAGCATTTCAATCCAACGGATTTTAGTCCTAAACGCAAACACAACATCAAATACACTTTGCAATAAATTTAAAACATAATGGACTTCAATTTTGCAACTTGAATATTAGATCCACATCTCCATCATACATGAAATCTTATGCCTTTCTCTTGATTGTCAGGATAAGCTAAATAATTCATTCCTAGTCTTATGCTCTTTTCTTTTTCTTAGTGATCGTCTCTGTGGGGTATCAAAATTCTTGCAAGAATCCATTAAATTTCTTACTTCCTTATGGAGATCCTTTTTCCTTTTCTCCCTTTCCCCGTTGCCTCTACCCGACAATATAGTGTTAATTACATTAAACATCCCTATAATATGACTTAATTGTGCATATCCTCTATATTTTAAAATCAAACACTTATATAAATATAACATAAAAACTTGACATTTACACCTTCTATGAAGTATAAAAATATAATGATTAAAAAAATTAAAATTATAAAGAAGAGTTATTATTAGATTTTCAGCTTCAAATATTTGTAGAAATTCATAATAGCATGTGCGAATCTCCTCTAATTTGTCTTATATATCTCTTTGAAAAGTAATATAATAAACTTTCAGCGGAGACTCATTGGTTTTGGTTAACAAGAGATTCTTTATCATAGAATCAAATTTTCACTTAATTGAAAATTGAAATAATAGTTTTTCTAGTGGTTATGGAATTGCAAATTTTTGAAATCCAAGAATACCGCAAGGCAGTAAAATTTGAGCTAACAACTGTTAGAATCAAGATTATACATGAAGTGCTCTAACATTGTTGAGAACAAAATTGGAGCACGATTATTAAATATTTCAAAATTGTTTCGTTGCTTCACTAGTTATCTTCACATATGTTTTTTAAAATTTTCTCCAACTCAAATTCCTATTGCTTTCCCTATTCACTTGGAACCCTAAAATTTGTCAAATTGTCGTTGTTGTTCAAAAAATACGGATAACGTGAGTTAATTAAGCTCTTAATAGGATTAAAGTTTATTATCTTGAGTTAAATTCCTAGTCTACCACAATTTTTCATCCTAACACGCGTTATTCCAATTATGTTCTTTCCTTGTGTAATGTTGTTTAAAGTAACGAAATAATTAAGGCTATAAAAGTCGTTCAATATTTGAATGATATTTTGGTTAATCAAAATTTATATTCATGCTTTTAAAATAATATAGATATAAATAGATAATCTCCACATAAAAGTCGGCGTAAGTTTACATCACGTGTGGTTCAATTTATTTTTTTTTAAAAAAAAATATCTCCACATGAAAATTAGCATTAATTAATACACCGTAGTTGATTTTTTTCATTTCCTCATAAATAATGCATGTTTAAGACTACGAGTTATACGTGAACCTACAGATCATTTTACGAGGGATAGGATGTAGGATAAAAATGCGGTTATTAGTAATACGAGATAGACATGCTAAAATAACCAAAGCAGCTAGCCCTCATAAAAGTTAGATTTTTTTAATTTAAAGTAATAAATAAAAAGCTGGTCAAATTGTCTTATTAACACGTTTTAATTAGTTCATCTATGCATTTTGAAAACATCAAAGTGTTTATAAGTCAAAATCAATTAAAAGTCATAATTAGTTGGTCATCCCTAATTACTTATGGCTTTTTGGCTTATAGTCATTTTTGTTTGACCATATATTTTATTATTGTATCCTTAATATTTTTTCTAATTCTCATAATATCTTTCCTAAAACAAAACTTCCTCTTCACTTCGTATCCATCGTTTCTCTCCTTTTTTTTTTTTTTTTTTTTTACTTTTAAATTTATAATTCTTTGCAAATATCGTAAGAGCTAATTTGCTAGTCATCTAACAAAAGAATAGCTTATCAACATTTTTCATCAAACACATAAATTGCTAATAACATTTCAACACTCTGTCCAAACACATAGCTTATTAAAAAAAATCAATTCACCACTTGAAAAATATTTTTAAGCACTTAAAGCTTTTCAGCTATTTATTTACAACCAGCATCCAAACAAGCTTAAATTTTTACATAACTAATATTTGTATAACTTTGTCTTCGAACCAAACAACCCATAAGTGCAAGTAAATGAGGCCCGAAAGTCTTAAACTCATTCCTTTTTCATCTAAAGAGTGATACTCGCGCTCCCTCCAGTCCTAATTGACATTTTTTGCTTGGGACACATGAATTAAGAAATTCACTTCCTTCAAAAACTTAAGAGGGGTTTTAACTAAAATACTCTTAATTGGTATGATTTTCTTTTCTTTTTAGGTTGGACATAATTATTATGGGGATTAGGAATGTATCAAGGAAAAATTTGTAAAAAAAAAAAAAAAAAAAAAAAACTTAAATACCTTCTTGTTATGAATATATTACTTTATGATGCTGAATACATTACGGTGGTTGTCCATTTTCCCATGTTTCCCAAATATGTTACAAATCCTTTGAATATGGATGTCCATTCCGTTACTTTTCTTGGCCATTCATGTATCAGGTAAATGAACTCATTAATCCTTGTATTTTTGAGAAGACATTTTGTAAGCTATAAATAGGTGATCATTCTCTTATGAAAGGAATAACAAAAACACTTGAACTAAGAAGAGTCTTCTTCTGATTCTCTACATCTTTGTCTTTCTAATTTTATATTGCTTTAATTTTATAACACTTCTTGATTTTATGAAACTGAAATTATTTTTGACCAATTTTTAAAAACTAAAACATCTCGAGGGAGTATCAGTTATCATCACCAGTTCACTACTTTATAATTAAACGGCGGGAATATAATAAGCTGTCCTCCTTTTTCGGTGTCAACACGCATCTTTGTTTAATCGGAAAGGCTCAAATATACCATCCAACTATCGGAAATGGCTCATTTATGCCACTCGTCAATAGTTTGGCTCATTTATGCCATCGAACTACAGGAAATGACTCATTTATGCCATCGAACTATAGGAAATGGCTCATTTATGCCATTTATCAATAGTTTGACTCATTTATGCCATCGCCCGTTACCAAAATGACTCATCCATGCCATTTTTTATTAACGCAGGTTTTATAATACCAGATATGACACGTGGCCTCCAGTTAGAGGTCTACGTCGTTTAATTAAACTAGCCCAATTTTAAATACCAAATTAATAAAAAATCCGACCCATACACCTTACCCACCCACAATCATAATCTAGTTGAAGGCCACGTGTCATATATGGTATTGTAAAACCAGCTTTAATAAAATATGGCATGGATGAGTTTTTAATGTGGGCGATGGCGATAAATGAGTCAAACTATTGATGATTGGCGCATAATGAGCCCATTTCCTATATTTCATGGCAAGATAAATGAGCCATTTCCTATAGTTTGATGGCATAAATGAGCCAAACTATTGACGAGTGGCATAAGTGAGCCATTTTCGATAGTTGGATGGCATATTTGAGCCTTTTCCGTTGTTTAATTAACCCCTCTTGTAATGTATGCCATTTTATTCATTAATAAATACATTGCATGACCTTTTTCCCTCCTTAAAGGTTAACAAGCAGCTCCTTTCGCATCTTCTTTGATGTGCATCTCAAATAAATAACGATCTCTACTTTAGACTTTGATTCCATAACGCATCTTTTATTCTATCTTTTAAGTTGTTATATTAAAAGTTACATATTATTGTAGATTATTAAGTAATTATATCTAAATCTGTTGATAGACATTAACTGGTAATTTAATAAAAATAGTAATGAACCTGCTATCACAAGTTATAGTCAAAAATATCTTTATACCATCAGCATATATATTAAATTAAATCCATTTAAAAGCAACAGATAAGTTTAATTCTTTTTATATGTCAACATTTGAGACACACAGAGTATATTTTAGTCTATCTTTTCAAAATTTCCCCTGGATACCGGAGATTCCTCATTCACCCAATCTAATCAATAGTGACAAAAAACAACTTTATTTTCACCGGATGAAGGAGAGGAATAGTACAATTAAAAACTGCCAAAATGCTTGATGTTGACCAGAATAGTACTGTCATGATCTTGCTATGTGCTCCATTGGTTAAAGAAATATAGTACTCATAAAAATCAATATAGTACGTACTACTATATGAGCAGTAGCACTAAGCTCATCATTTTCCTAATTTGATACCCTGTAATGTTTAGTCATTGGTTCCACTTTTTCCTGATAGTGTCTTTATTTGTTCTTTATTTCCTTACCAAACATTAATATTTGGGTCTTAATTAACTCGCCGAGAGCATATATATCTTTGACGGAGATAAACCAGCTAGCAGTTAGATAGGGACGAGTTTGTCCTTTCTTCACAATTTTGGATTCGTCAAACTTCATTGCCACCCTAAACTTTTAAGTCTTTTTCTATCATGGTTGAGGTCATTGAAATATCAGTATTCAGATCCAAATCTAGAGCCAACATTGGACATGCGATTTCGTATCGCTTTATTTGAATTATGAGATGAAATCGGCGTTTGAACATGTAATTAAATGCATTTAGATGAAATCCCAAATCATCGAAAAAGGCATGATTTGGGATTTCAAAATTTTTAAATGTAAAACTTGTCTCATGAGTTTATATTTTGTTAAAAAGACCCATAAGTTGTTAGATATTTTAACAACTACTCCAACCAATCATTTACCAACCGTTATTTGTGTTCGTACTATGTGGGAGACTTATATTAAAGAGTAGTTATATCACTATTCATGTTAAATTTTTCTTTTTATTGAACTAAAGTTTGATCAATTGATGTTGTATTTTTTAGAAAAGCCTTCTAGTAGCGTATTAATTTTGTTATGAACTATGACTTGCTCATTTGGTAAGATCATATAAGAATTGGGAAAGTTTTGATAGTTTTCACAACTTGTGGAGTTTTTATGTCTATAGAAAGATACAACTTAAGAAATTCAAATTGCATGTCTAAACATGATTTCATCTCATGGTTTCAAATCATGTCCAAACGGCTCCTAAAATTTTGATGAGACAGTGATGCACTTCTACATATATATTCCCTTTCACAATTGATGGCCTCCTATCCCTATTGGGTAATGTATAAAGCAGTACGGGAAGTTGGGAGGTTTTAGATCTACTCTAGCTCAGTGGTTGATTTTTTTTTTTTTTTTTTAAATAGTATTATTCGAGTCAATTTGCAAGCACTTGTCTAATTATTCGAGTCAATTTGCAAGCACTTGTCTAACTCATTATATATAGAATTTGCACAGCTTAATATCACTGAACTAGATGCCATGCTCACCAAAGTTTTAGACTGATGATGACTCACAATGCATGTCGTAGCCTTAATTAGCCCTCGATAAGCTTTTCTCTCAGGCTTTAACTATTCAGCCAGTGGACTGTTAGAAAACATAAAAAACACGATAATATTGGAGCCTCATGTTGGCGGAGCCAGGATTTTCACCTAGGGGTTAAAAAACATGAAGAAGTAAATACATGAAAAGGCCAAGGGGGTTCAACTTCTACTATATATACATAAAAAAATAATTTTAATATTATATATACACTATAATTTTTTATTGAGTGGGTTCGGATGAACCCGCTGGAGCCTACCTAGCTCCGGCCCCTGCTCATGTACGGTAAAAACTTTTCCTAAAATCTAGTTTGAAACATTTTTGCGAGGGAACTGTTTGACTTGGCCCCGCTAAATTAGGGATGAATAATACCACTTACTAAAAATAGTGAGGCCCTTATTAGTGATGGAGTTAGCGTGGCACATATTCGTCTTAAGTCCTAATCTATATATAATATAAAGCTAGGCATAAACAAGGTGATGTGACACCTCTCTATGACCACCATTCTTATTTATCTTTTTTCTCCTTTTTTGAATTTTTTTCCTTATTTTTTAAATTATTTAATTTTAAAAAGTCATCTCCATAACTCACACCACTTTATCTTCATAAATTCTACTTTTAATTAGTACTAATAATATTCATAGCTCCCAAGCCTTTTATATTCATAACCTCCAACTATTTAATGTGTAAATTTATGGCACCTAAAAATCACACCAATAATATAGTATTTCCATCCAAATAAATATGCATGTTTTGACCCATGTAAATTATTCTATACCTTTGCAGTAAGTTTTCTTTCAGTTTTCCTGTTTTTGATATGTCTACGTTTTCCTTCATGTTTATGTTGTTAAAATTTTAGTTTTCCTTCACGTTTGCTTGGTGCTTCAAGTATTTTTGTTGTAAAATATTTCGACTTTCCTCTTTCTTTCCTTTTGTATTTTTTTTAAAGAACTTGATTACCTTATATTAACAATAATATAATTTTTTCCCTTCTTATATTAAAAGTTTTTTTTTTTTTTTTACTTTTTAAAGAATTTGATTACCTTATGTCAACATATAGTTTTCCCTCTTCAATTCATATATCTAAAGTTTTCATTTGCTTAGTTAATTCTTAATTTCTTCTGATTTTTTCCTTTATCGGCGAGGTTAAATAGCTTTTTATGTCTCTAACTAGGGTGTTTCGAAAGTGGAAGTACCGGAAAAAAGTCATCACATATGTGTATGCTGCTTAAGGAAGTACGTATATATCCATCCGCGTGTGGATCAACTTTTAGTAAGCATAATAGAACACAAGAATGTAAAATTAGTTTGTAGTTCATAGAATACAATTTAATTCATAAGAAAGTTACTTAATTACAGATATGAAAAATTACAGTACTCAAGTATTTTGTTTTTTATTGTTCATAAACGTCTTCAAAGTTTTAGATTTTCATAGAATATTAGTATCATTTGTTGGGTCTAAATCTTTTGAGCTTACTACTTGAAAAAAAAATACAAGAAATGAATTAGCTATTAAGAAAATATAACATAATAGGTATTGATTTCGGGAGGAATTGAATAAGCAAAAGTAAAGAAATGAAAAGAAAGTGAGGAAAGGAAAAGGCCAAAACATACTGTTGCAATGAATACGAAGAGGAGTAGGATTACAAGAGAGAAACGCAATAAGATGGAAAATAATAGAAAAAACGACAGGAAAAAGAAATGACAGTTAATCAAGAAAAATAACAAAAAGAAAAAAAAAAAAGAGATTTCAAAAAATGTATAGAAGATAACGAGAACATGATCGAATAAATTTATTTTCTTAATTAAATTCCTAAAATTGTGAAAAAAAACTTATAACTTAAAAATATTTATTAGAAATCTTAAGAAAATTATTAAGTTGGTGGGTTAAAATTGTATGCCTTTGACAAGTCACATACGATTCTTGTGATAGATGAGAGATGGGAGAGTCAAAACTAACGACGATCGTTTATTTGATATTAAATTTTTTGACCTAAATTTTCTTTTTTCCATTTGGTTCAACCTTGAAAATGTAACTAGAATAACAAATAACAATTGAAGAGTAGAGAAAAAATAAAATTAATCAATGAGTGAAGATTAATCTTATTAGTTAGAAAAACTGACAATAATTATTTAGTAATGTTCGAATACTATTGTTTAATAACCGCGCGATGCGCGGACAAATTCACTAGTATTAAATTAGCAAGGGAAGAACCTAATTTATAGTTTTCTAGTAGTGGAATACCGGAATTGCTCTTTTCTATTTTCATTTTTAATGGAGTAAAAGAAAAGGAAGAAAAGAAGGTAAAGTTTTACTCGTAAAAGAATGTTCTTCATTTTGTAAGAAAAGTTTTAGAAATAAATGTTGGAAATATTAACTATATTAATCAGTGAAACAAACAAATGGATAGAATCAACTTATCGGATGAACGCTGCGTCGTAGCAAGCCACTGCCTTGAAAGCGATTTTGGACCGACTGTGATGCAAATCGTTTAGCCCGGTCGCTCCCCAAAGTTCCACAATACTTCCAAACAATTGCACTAGTGGCTGAAAGTTTGGAGTTTGCACAAATAAAATTGCCCAAAAAGAGAAGGAAAGGATTTTTCTTTTTCTTTTTTGCTTTGTCCAAAGATGAACCCGTAAGATCATATATATAGTAAAATAATTAGCTTTTGTCTATAAACATTTTTGAAACTTTATTAAGGTCAGACAATTGTAATGAAGGTCATCAAGGATTATTCTCTTTGTCAAATTTTTGGTTAAAGGAACCGCTAAATTTGTCACGGACCTTACAAGTTTCAAGAAAATAACACCAAGCTTCAACAATTGCTTGACTACATCATGTCTAACACAAATAGTGTTCTTTATTTTCATTGTTACACTACTCTTAGCAATTTCAATTATATTGCCTCCTATGGGTCACAATGTAAAGAAACTGATTTAGCTTGTTCCCCCACAATGACACATCTGACAATATTGGAGATAAAAATCATCATATACAAATAATAACGTGTGAGTTATGCACTTGTAACGCTCTTTTTAAAGCATTCTCAAATATGCAAATCAAAATTTTCATGATGAATATTTTTCCTCATTTCATTAGTCCCTACTATTGAGAGAACAAAATTTTATACTCATGAAAATATATCAACATCAATGAAGAAGTTTTGGGTAAAAGATAATTTTACCTTTTCATCTCTTGAGGTTGATAGGTAGAAAAGTGTTTTACCTTTTCAACTCACAATAGAGCTTGTAGGAAACTTCTACCTTGATATTCACTGATTTTTCAGTTCTTCATCGCCTCAACATCCACAAAAGTGATGTGGTATATCTTTGCACCTCTACTAATTGTGTTCTTGCAATCAGCTAAGTTCGAATGCACAGGTTCAACCAATTCTGTTTTTGTACTAGTGACAGTCTTAAAAAGCTTTTTGCTATGTTTTCCTTCTATACAAAGTGAGCACTTAGAAATTCTTCAACATTCGTCTCAGGAAATAAATTCATATTTCTAAGTCTTTTAGTAGAAGCAATATTAATATGACTTAACCTACCCTATCACAAATCAATAGACTCAGAAATATAAGCAGATTTCAGAGTACTTTCATAATTAATGATTTCTTAAAGTCCAGAGAAATTCACATTTTTAGTTATCAAACACACTTCACAAGCGATATTAAAAAAAATTATCACTCATTAAAGAATAAATATTTTCGAAAGCCCCACGTTAATCCTTTATTTCAACTGTAGTGGTATGCTCAATCACATCACTACTAACAACAACAAATTTATATGCATCACTATTTTTAGCATATCCAATAAACATACAATCATGGAGTATTTTAGAAGTATTTTTTTTCCTCCTAGGGACCAGGTAACATAACTTTGGCAAGACAACCCCACACTTACAAATATTCCAGGTTGGGTGGATAACATTTTCACAATTTATAAAGGGGTTTTCTAGTTTCGTATAAGGTACTTCGATTCTATATTTAGCAAGAATATAAAATAGGCTCTCTTAAAAAATTATTGGGGGCACTAGTTCAAAGAAATCAATCAAGCAAGTTATTAGCATTTTACTAAAAACATTTACCACAACTAAATCATGGTTACAATACCCGTTGCCAACAAAAAATATTCTTAATTAAAAGAATCATAACATTCTCAAAAGAAATCTTTACTCCAAAATTTCCTGATAATTGGACATTAACCAAATTGGTTCAAATATTAGGAATATCCAACACCTTAGTTAAAGCCAATATTTTTTTTTTAGATGTGAGTTTGAGAAGAACTCTTTTTTTTTTCTCAAGAATTTGAGTAATTCCCGAATCACTTAAATAAATGAAATTCTTCTTGATAGTAATGCCGTAACTTATTTTGTTTTGATGATTTGACAAAAATGTATAAAGAACCAGACGCACTAACAAGGAAGCTGAGGGGATATTTGTGCTTAGTTATTTCAAACTCTGGGAGAGACCATGTAAAGGATAAGGTCCTTATTCGTACAAAGGTCAACATTACAGCTGTAAAGTTGTTGACGCACACACACACCGTTACAATGGGAGCAATAGTGGAGTTACTGTGTCTTGATGCATCCTGTCACTCTCATCTTAACTCTCCTCTTATGTAAGCAACATATTCCAAGGAGAAGACTCACTCTTGCACAAAAATGTAGATCTCAAGTGCAAGTCTCCACTCTTCAAAGGGTGTACAAGAACAAGGCAGTAGCAGATTCAAGGACCTATTCTCTACAACTAAAGATGTGTTGAGTTCTTGGATTGGTAGGTCTTTTGTGCTTAAATTGTAAACCTACTCTTCTCAAAAAGGAAGTTGCTTGTAGGTATTCTAAATTCTCAAGGTTGCTTCCACAAGCTCTTGAGTGGTACACTAGGCTAGAGTTAGCTTAGTTGTATTAGTTGAATTCTCAAAGGTTGCTTGATGGAAGAGTGTCTTCACAATAACTTTGAGTCTTATACTAGGCTAGAGTTAGTCTAGGTGTATTAGTTTCCTTGGCTAGAGTTAGTCAAGTGGAGGTGCTTGCAATCCGAGTATTGCAAGAGTGAAGAGACTACGGGAGTTAGTTCCTAGGTTGCTACTATTGTAAGGGTTGAGGGATTATGGGAGTTCGTTCTGAGCTTACAATAGGTTGTAATCTGAAGTTGCTCGGTTAGTGGATTTGAAATCCTACTGGGGTAGGTCGTGGTTTTTAATCCCTTGAGCAAGGAGTTTTCCACGGTAAAATTGTGTTTGCTTTACTTACTGCACTATCTCAGGGAACTGGTAGATAACCAGGTCCCTCATATACTGCTTGGTAGACGCACAACCTGCAACACTTTTCCTTCAACTTGGGTGTAGAATATACAATAATTTTAGTTAGCACAAATGCGCCCAACAACACCAAAGTCTAACACCCAGTTTCTCACATTGGCAATAAGATTCACTCGTGAAATGAGCACAAAATTCATATAACCCATTTTAAATAAATTTAATTTTAGTTTAACGGGATTGCCATTTCTCTCGAATCTAAGTCTACATTGAGGGGCATAGTAGACTAAATTGACATCCACAAAATAATAATTATCATTGAAGGTTTGACAACTAGATTTAGGTTTGTAATCATATTCCATAAAATTAACTTTCACAACCAAATTAACCAAGTAATCATGAACAATACCATTGTATGTGTACATGCCTTTATCAATGAATAAAAACAAAGATACTAACCTAACTACTTTAAGAGAAAACTGCTAAAGAAAGCCCCTGCTAGCATCGAATCAAAAATACAATTTCAGCAACCTTCCCTTTCCTTATCATGACTATAGTTTGGCCTTTGGCACCCATGAATAAACTATACATGCTAATGATTCCCGCATATTCAAACTTGTTGAATCACCCACAAACATTATATTCTTTGATAATAAATACCTTTCATTTTTCGTTGCGCCGTGATAACACAACTGTTGTTTGATTTTCACCAATTTTTTAATCATGCAAATTCAAAACTTTTTCATGCCAAAAGTTTCTCACCTTTTTAGCCAAAAATATTTCTCATACTTTTTTCCCATCCTCCCACTGTTTCTAAAATTAAATAAAAGTTTTATTAACTTGTGAGGAAGTTAAAATATAATAGGCTCATAAATATGCTACTATAAGTTAACACCAAATATCACCCAATTAAGAGAAGAAAATAATTTCAAATGGACATGAATTCTTTCTCTTTTGAATTTTGTTGGGATCCAACTTTTCAAAATAAAGCATCTATCACAAGGAATCCAAATTCATACATTTTTTTTTTTATGACCACATTTCTTTAGAAAGGAAATAAAAGTATTTTACCTTTCATCACTGAAGTATGTATAGAATTATTTTGCCTCTTCATATGCTACTGATCAATATTGTATAAAATAAATCGCTTTCAAATTGTTGGAAATGCTAACAATATTAATAAGTAAAATGAACAAAAAGATACAATCAACTTATCGGACGAACGTTGCGTCGTGGCAAGCCATTGTCTTAAAAGCGATTTTGGACCGACTGTGGTGCAAATAGTTTAGCTCGGTCGCTCTCTAAATTCCACAAAGACTTTCAAACAATTGCACTAGTGGCTGCAAGTTTGGAGTTTGCACAAACAAAATTGCCCAAAAAGAGAAGGAAAAGAAGAAAGGGTTTTTCTTTTTTTGCCCTGTCCAAAGATGAACCCGCAAGATCATATATATAGCAAAATAATTAGCTTTTGTCTACAAACATTTTTGAAACTTTATTGTCACGACCCAAATCGACACTCGGTATGACGGCACACATCGAGCTTCTACCCCGTATGGCGAACCCTCTAAGCTAATCATGCAAAAATTAACGAATAAAATGAATAATACGCAAAGTCTCATAATATAAAGAAAAGTGCGGAAGCGAAATACAAATACTGAGTCTTGCCCATAAACCCCATAAAATGTCTAAGTCATGGTACTACTAGTCTGAATATAAAAGTACGAGACATAGCTCGGAATACTACTAAGTCAACTAAAGAAGAAGAGGCCGCCATGATCTAATGGTGGCTCGCCTCGGACCGAACTCCCGAATGAAGGCCGGAATGAATCAAGTATGGGCTACCTGATCACCGTTAACCACACCTGCACACATACAACATCAACAAGCGTGAGTCTAAAAGACCCAGCAAGATCATCGACACTCTCAGCTTACCCCTGGGGCAAGTCTTCGAAATCACGATAATGCATAAAAGCAATTACACGGTACAAGTATGTTAAATATATACAAACAACGAAGCTAAGGCCGAAATCATGAAGCATAAACAAGCAAAACATGAAATACTCTAAATCTGAATCTATGCTCACGGGACATAGTACGTATTTATCTATGTCTTACCCCGTCTTCCGGAGAGGGCATTATTTACCCTCATCTTACCCGAACAAGCAATAGATGCACTACACTGAATCTAAATCTATGCTCACGGGACATAGTACGTATTTGTTTATGTCTTACCCCGTCTTCCGGAGAGGGCATTATTTACCCCCATCTTACCGGACGAGCAATACATGAAATACTGCGAATCTAAATGTATGCTCACGGGACATAGTACGTATTTGTCTATGTCTTACCCCGTCTTAGGAGAGGGCATTATTTACCCCCATCTTACCCGAGTCACTTAAAATTCTAGCATCTATCTCTCACTGAACATTAATGGGACCTGTGGAAGTATGCCTCTCTGAAGATATGACAAGTGGAACATACATCCAGTCAATACCACTTCTAAACTTTACATTTATATAAATAGTATCTATTTAAGCGAAATTACGCTAAAGGACTCATACGGTCATTACTTTAGAAACTTGAAAATTATCCAATTTAGATCATGCTTGCCCACTCACACGAACTAAATGGTTTAAATGCTTACATACAACACAAACCATATGCTTTTTATGAAAAGCAAGTAAACTAAGAGTTTAAGCCTCACTTGCCTTATAACCGGAATGCAAACCTCTCTTGAAACGCCAAATTCTCTTCAAACGATCTCAAATAGCCTCAATCTATTTAATAACATAAATAAATGGCCCAAATTAGTCTAGAGAAACTAATCCTATAACTTTATCTATATAAAAATATGTGTGTTCTAGTCCCAGATAATAATAATCTAAGTGTGTAAAATAAGAAAGAAAGGAAACGAGGAAGGAAAAGAACGACACCTTTGGGTTGCGGATTTGAGAATTTTTTTGCAGTAAGGAAATATCATATTTTGAACCCTATTTGTTTGATATCAACTCCTATCACTAACACAATTCTACAACTAGTCATCATTGCATAATCATTAATCTTCCCTAATCATTAGGTAATCTCTTAACTTTTTTTTTCTTTTCCATTACTACTACACTTGAATAAATATATCTCAACAGCATTCCAATGCTTATATAATAGAGATAACAACCATATGTACCTGATGCCTTCTGTTAACTCGTGGGAAACCTCCGGTGATAGCCTTTTAGACACAACCAACAAACCTATGTTTCCCTACGCTCTCTTTTTTCTCTAGAGTAGGAATAAAAACTGATTTTTGTGCCTCTCCCTTCACTTAAGAACGTGATCAGTAGAAAGGCGAAATAGTGGGCCTGGCCCACTTATTTACTCTTAACCAATTTACCATCTCATATATTATATAAATAATATTTTCAAATAAATTTATATATAATCAATACCGCTTCGATATGTAACCTGTTAAAATTAGATAAACTATAAATCAGGGAGAAATTCTAAACACAAAGAAATATCGGGTTGTTACATTCTCCCTCCCTTAAAATAACGTTCGTCCTCGAACGTAAGAAAAACTCTTCGCGTGGTCAAAGAAGAACACGGTGACAACCTTCACCGTCTTATCAAATCTCTTAGCCTACCAAAATTTGGGCAGAGTTTTCCCTATAATTAGGACTAATGCCACTTATATACCTGTCTTAAAACTGATAACAACAACACCCACCAATCATAATTTACAAAGTAACATATACTAGGGAGTTCCGGGCGACTCCATACCATCAATTACATGCAAATGGGGTACCAGGCGACCCCGTACCATCATGTAAAATTACAAATAAAGAATATAAACACCAACGTAACTACAATGAGTCAACACATAGATATGAATATGTAAACGCATTATCTATTAGTTAAAAAAAAAAAATTCCTTGCGAGAACACACTGAGAGCATAACTGTAACCAATGCAAGATGCATTGAGCTTCTTTGTGTTTGACATGGACTCAAGAAAAGAGCTGCGGGTATCTATCCCGAATGTCCTGCTCCGCCTCCCAAGTAGCCTCCTCCCTCGGATGGTTCCTTTACAAAACTTTTATAGAAGGAATACTCTTAGATCTTAGCTGGCGAACCTGTCGGTCCAAAATAGCTATCGGGACCTCCTCACAGGCTAACTTCTGATCAAGCTGAACTGTATCATGGTCAATAGCCTGAACAGTATGGCTCGGGTCTCTAGAGTATTTTCGGAGCATGGAAACATGAAAAATTGAATGAACTCCTGATAAGGATGGTGGTAAAGCCAGTCTATAGGCAACTGCTCCTATCCGCTCTAGGATCTCAAAAGGACCGATATACCTCGGGCTCAACTTGCCCTTCTTGCCAAATCTCATAACACCTTTCATGGGCGATACTTTTAAAAGTACCATATCACCCTCCATGAACTTCGGATCACGAACTCTCTTGTCTGAATAAGATTTTTGCCTGCTTTGAGCTGTCTTGAGCCGGTCTTGGATTACCTTTACCTTGTCCAAAGCTTGCTGAACCATCTCTGGACCCAAAAGCTTCCTCTCACCTGGTTCGAACCAACCAACTGGAGAACGACACCGCCTACCGTACAAAGCCTCATATGGAGCCATCTCAATACTGGAGTGGTAGCTGTTATTATAGGCAAACTCTACCAAAGGCAACTGCTCATCCCAATGACCTCCAAAATCAATGGCACATGCTCTCATCATGTCTTCCAAGATCTGAATGACCCGCTCTGACTGACCTTCTGTCTGTGGGTGAAATGTTATACTGGTCTCAACCATAGTACCCAAAGCCTTCTGAAAAGACCGCCAAAACTGAGCCGTAAACTACGACCCTCTGTCAGAAATAATAAAAATAGGAACCCCGTGCAACTGGACTATCTCATGGATATAGATCTGTGCTAACTGCTCTGCTGTGAATGTAGTCTGAACCGGTGTGAAATGTGCGGATTTGATAAGTCTTTCTACAATCACTCAAACTGAATCAATTTCTTCTAAGTTACCTGGTAACTATACCATAAAGCTAACGCTGAAACTTCATAGATCTAATTATCCTCTTCCCATATTAATCATGTAAAATAATAGCTGGTAGTTATAATTCAGTGGATAAACTTACCTATACCTATATAGGTGAAAAACACCAAATATCTATTAGAATTAGTCGAAGTGCGCACAAATTAATCTAAGCGCGGACACCACGGTCATAAAAAAGACAAAAAAATAAGACAAATTAAAAACTTACCTGCTTTGTTGGCTGTCTTTATCCCTAGACTCTAACCCATAGGACATAAATTATTGTTGCCTTACCCAAAGATCGCTCGAATGTTTCGGACTTCTTTATTGCTTACCTAGTACCCCACTAAAAAAATTATCTGACCTAATTTTATTAAATTTGTTAAGTCCGGCAAGTAATTAGAATATTACCTAAGTTCCCTTATGTTATGTTAAATTAATTGTTTCCAGTATATTAGTGGGACTGCATTAACTTTTGAATCCGTCAAAGGCCATATCAGAAAGTTAAAGAAAATGCAAGAATATGCCACATAAAACAAAAGTATTTTCTTTGTAAAAGAAAACAATTAAAAAAAATTACAGAACATATTGGCTTATGTTTTGTAGCTGGTTGCCAATTTCTGCAATTGAAGACAACAAAAATGAAGGTATTCAGCAGTCAAGGTTATGCGATGGTGGTCCCAATGGAGGAAGAGGAGACCAGCACGCTGAGGAGGAAGAAGTAGTAGATCGCACCGGGGTGTTCATAGCACGGTACGGTATGATTTTAAAAATTTCAGTTCGATAATTTTGATTTTCATTTTTTGAAAATGCTCTAAAATTACCGTATTAAATTAGTTCTATGTGGTTTGATATTCTTAATTTCAGTTTCGTTTTTGTGTGGTATGGTAAGTTGATAACCACAATTTGTTTCGGTTGTTTATAGATAATGGAGAATTATGACTTCAATGATGGAATCTCTTATATGCTTGAAATGAATGAGAATTATCTAGTGTTTTGGTTGATAACGACACACGTGTTTAGTAATGTGTATTGTATATGACTATATGTTATTATTATTTTATAGTAGCTTATAAGCACTTTTTGTTTGGCCAACCTTTTTACAATTTTATCCCTAATATTCTTATGCAACTCCTTAAATTCCTTTTCTTAAATCAAAACCCCTAAGCCGTTAGCATTAGTTTTGCAAATTCTCCAAACTTAAAATTTTCTCGACACCTTAAACGTTAACAACAATTCTATACATTCTCGTCAACATTATTTGGGGTAATAAATTTATTTCTTCTTTTGCATATTGTTTTATGAAGATGCATGCTGGAGTATTTTGCAATTTCACTTGAACCCCTTATCTTTTCTTGTTCCTTCTTGAGATAGTAATGTCATCTATGTATTTTTTACTTATGCCTGTGCATGTATTCTTTTATTATTAGTATATAATTTGCAGCAGTGGTAAATAAGATGTGTTTTTGTCGTGAACTTGCATGTGTGCCGTATTAAATGTTACATATACTTATGATTATATGTTAGCTTATTATAAGATAATTTTTATATAAAAATAATTTTATCTAATCAATTTTGTATTAAAAATAAAGTGAGACATAAATTATTTCGTATTTGAAATAATATAAGATTTTGTAAAAGTTACATTCTTATATGTGAATAACTTTAAGGGCATTATAGTCATTTTAACAGAAAATATGCTTATCAGAACTTTTTTAGGAAACACGTCAGGTGTTTCTTATTAGTTTCAAAGACTTTCATCCAAACACGTAACTGCTTATTGATGTGCCGGGAATTTATGGCACATTCGAGGTCTTTTTACGAGAAGTTTTACTTGTTTTTAAGCAAGTTAGTGTCTATTTAATGTGTTTTTAGTGATTTTCAGGTGACGGAACAGATTTGGAATGAAAACAGTTAAAAGTGCAGAGGTGGTCGTAAACTCTGTTTACGGACCGTATTCTCAAATGCGGGCCGTATTCCATGGGCGTATTTAAGAATAAGAAGAACCAGAAAGGCAGGCTAAGGAAATGGTGATTTACGAACAACTTTTACGGACCGTATTCCACTTTACGATCCGTATTTCAAAGCGTATTTAACCATTCAAGCATCTGGCAGAAAGTCGAAGTTGAAAGACGACTATGCAGAAGACGGACCGTAAATCAAAATACGGTCCGTATTTCAAGAGATTGCAGTCACTCAAGTCTTGCAGGAAGACCTGGTTGTAAACTAGTTTACGATCCGTACTTCAATTTACGGACCGTATTTTGTATCGACGGGGACCAAAGTGCAAATATGTAACTTTTACGTTTTCAGAAACTATAAATAGTCATTGTAGGGTTTTAATTGGGGGAGTTATTATATTTTTTTGTCTCTTGAATTAGAACATCAAATACTCTCTAGTTTTTGAAGACTCAAACATCAATTCAAGTATATTATCAATTCCTCTTTTCTTCCAAAGTAAGCAATTATGAATTCTTCAATTTCTTATTTCTTGTTCTTTGTCATGAGTAGCTAAATTCCCTTACTAGGGTTGTGAACCCAGTGATGGGTGTTTTGTGATTAATATACACATAATGGATTATTAGGGTTTATTTATTCTTCATTCTTCATTCATAATTAATGGTTGCAAACATTGATTAAAGCCATAAACCTTGATTTATTTGGGAAAATAATTATGGTTGGTAAGAATAAATAACAAGGACTCAAATCTTTAAACTTTGTTTAATAAATTCACTTAGGAATAAGAAGAATTTACTTGGCATAATTAACCGTTCTTCATAGTTACTTTCTTATATTTGGGAAAATCATAGAAAGATATAATCTTTATAAATTGGGAAATAGTAGAGATTCATATAGAGGTTAAGTGCATTCATATAATGATCCATTAGAAGTATATCAAGATCAATACCCATAATCATACACCCTATCTAAAAGGGACACAACCTTGGTTTCTTTTACCATAAATTACAACTCAAAGCAATCAGTTAGCAAGTAGCCATAAAAACCCAACTTTTACAAAAATCATCGGATTAAGACATTAGACCTAAATTAAGCATTTTACGAGTTTAGTAACCTTTTCACACCATATTTCCCGTGGGATTTGACCCTAACCTAGTTGGGTTACTATATTTGACATCGTCCGCGTTATACCATTAATAGGTGTAATTTGAGCGTATCAAATTTTGGCGCCGTTGCCGGGGAATACGGTTTTGAAATTACTAAATAGTAGTTGCTTTGATTGAAGTCTTTTGCTTTTTCCATCACACCTTGTTTGCTATTCCTTGTAAACCAGGTGAACATGAATCAGAATCAGCAAAACCAACGTGTTGGTAACCAGGGGAATCGATTGAATAATCAGGCGAATGAATCAGATGAAGAAAATGTCTTCGCTGATCTTATTCCGGAGGAGGACTATGCATCTGCTATTGTTCATCCTCGATGTGGAGCTACAAACATAAAAATTGACTCCTCTCTATACCAGTTGTTGAAGCTTGAGGCTACTTTCGGAACTCTACCGAGAATGACCCTCAACGTCATTTGCAGAAATTTATGGATGTGTGTGCTAATCACATCCAAAATAACATTCCACAAGATGCTATTCGGCTGAGGTTATTCAAATATTCCTTTGCTGGAGATGCAAGAGCATGGTTTGAGAAGCTGCCCCGGAATTCTATTACTACATGGGCAGAGATGGTAGCAGTCTTCCTCAAGAAATGTTACCTTCCTAGCAAAAAGGCTGAGATTCGTGACAAGATCTATGAATTTAAGCAGCGACGGGGGAACAGTTCTATGAAGCTTGGGAGAGATTCAAAGAGTACTTGCAAAAGATTCCAAATCATGGTTTTCCGGAGAACATATTAATGGAGAAATTCTCATAACGGCATTGATCCAAAGGACGCAATCGGGTTATAACAATGCAGCTGATGGTTGTTTCATGAATAAATCTTACCGACGAGTGACCAACATGCTTGACAGGCTGACTACTCACAATCAGGCTTGGCACTCAAACAATGCTGATGTTGTGCCTTACGGTAGTGCTATGATCCAGAATATGGTAAAGGAGAATCTAGATACCCAACAAACATTGGCTGAGCTGGCAACAAATATTTCCTTGCTAACAAAGAAGTTTGATGAGACCCAGATTAAGAAGGTGAATGTTTGTGAGGATGATGCAGGTATGCCAAAAGGAATGTACCAGACTCAAGAGGGTCCGTTTCATGATGGACCTCCCATGCAGATGGAAGATGCTAACTATATGAATAACTCTCAAAGGGGTTATCAAAGACAGAACTATCAAGGTGGTTAGCAGAATCAGAATCAATGGAGACCTCAACAAGGTCAAAGTGCTTATAACAACTCAGGGAACTGCAACAATAATTATGGTGGTGCGAACCAAGGGAGATACAACAACAGTAACAATTTTGGGAACAAGAGTTCCAATCCTTAGATACCACCGAAAGGGCAGTCAACAGAGCAAGGTAGTTCGAACGTTGAAGCAATGCTTGAGAAGATTCTGGCAAATCGATCCCAAGTCCGAGAGGACTTTATCCGGGCTGACAGAGACAGTGGGTTCCCATACAGCGGCTATTCAGAAGCTTGAGTCACAGATGAGGGATATTTCTAGAGAGCAGCACCTTCCTAAAAAGGGAGGACTTCCGAGTGACACTATTCCGAATTCGAAGAATGGGGGATGCAGTGTAGACCGTGTCTTTGCCATCACTACTAGGAGTGGTAAAACACTCCAAGGGGCTGATAAAAAGGCTGTTGATCTTGATCCGTTAGATGAAGAAGAAGAGGTGCAGTCTGAAGCACAAATTATTATTGATGAGAATCCTACTGACAAGAAGGTTGTTGACATTCCAAAGATTGTGAAGGAGGTTGATGACACGAGCAAGTAGACTGTGAAAGGGGCTTTCTGCCCTTTGACTCAGCTTTTCAAGTCTAAACCTCCCTTTCCTCAGAGGTTGGTAAAGAAGAAGGAAGATGCTAAGTTCGATAAATTTTATGATCAGTTGAAGCGGTTATTTCTAAATTTTTCCTTCTTAGAAGCTGTCAAGGAGATGCCCGATTTTGCTAATATTTGAAGGAACTGCTAACTCAGAAGAAAACGGTGCAACATGAAACTGTGAGTTTGACTCACACTGTGAGTTCCATCATCTCAACTACTACTGTTCAGAAAAAGGGCGATCCTAGGGCGTTCACCATTCCTTGTTCGGTTGGGCACCATGATTTTGCTCGTGCTTTGTGTGATAATGGGGCGAGTATTAATTTGATGCCTTTTGCTGTATACAAACAATCAAGTTTGGGGATGCCAAGGCCAACTACTATGAGGTTGCAGATGGCTGGTAGGTCTATCAAAAGGCCTGTTGGTGTGGTTGATGATGTCCTCGTGCGGGTTGGTGACTTTATGTTACCCGCTGATTTTGTGATTCTTGACTGTGCTCTTGATCGGGACATTCCTATTATTCTGGGGAGACCCTTCCTTGCTACAGGGAGAACTCTGATAGATTCAAAGAAAAATGAAATCAAGTTTCGAGTCAACGATGAAGAAGTTACTTTTCAGGCTAGCAAGGGGATGAAGTTACCAAGTGCTTACGAGAGCATTTCGGTAATTGATTCGTTTGATATTGTTGATAAAGCGGTGGAGTTCAAGATGGAAGAATAAAGTTTGGATGAAGCTCTAGCCGGTATTCTTGTGAACTTTGATGCTAAAGACATGGAAGGTTATATGGAGACAGTTAATTCACTTGTTGGGTTGGGTTCATATTCTTACCACCCAAAGAAGCTAAATCTTGATCTGGAAAATAGAACAACTCCTCCAGCAAAGCCTTCGATCATTGAGCCACCTAAGTTGGAGCTTAAGCAGCTCCCATCACATCTGAAGTATGAGTTCCTTGGTCCGAACAATACATTGTGATTGTTTCAGCCCTACTGACTGAGGAGCAGATTCTACAGCTTTTGGAGGTATTGCGTGAATATAGGCGTGCTATTGGTTGGATCATAGCAGACATTCGGGTAATTCCATCTGGGATCTGTGAGCATAAAATCCAGTTGGAGGAGGATAGCAAGCCGAGTGTAGAGCATCAGAGGAGACAGAATGAGAATATGCAAGAGGTCGTCAAGAAAGATATTATCAAATGGTTAGATGCTAAAGTGGTTTACCCAATTACTGATAGTAAATGGGTGAGCCCAGTCCAATGTGTTCCTAAGAAGGGCGGCATTACAGTTGTGCCCAATGCAAAGAATGAGCTGATTCCGACGAAAACTGTAACCGGATGAAGAGTTTGCATGAATTATCGTAAGCTCAGCACTGCCACATGCAAGGATCACTTCCCTATGCCTTTTATTGATCAAATGCTGGATCGGCTAGCAGGGCGTTCTTATTATTGCTTCCTTGATAGTTATTCGGGATACAATCAGATCAACATTGCGTTGGAGGATAAAGAAAAGATGACGTTTACTTGTCCTTATGGGACGTTTGCGTTCAGCCGGATGCCCTTTGGGTTGTGTAATGCTCCAACTACTTTTCAGAGGTGCATGATGTCGATCTTTTCTGACATGGTAAAGGACTACTTGGAAGTGTTCATGGATGACTTTTCAGTTGTGGGTGATTCATTTGAGGATTGTCTTAGCCATCTGGGTCAAGCGCTCAAAAGATGTGAGGAGACAAATCTCGTGCTAAATTGGGAGAAGTGCCACTTTATGGTGAAGGAAGGGATCATCCTTGGTCACAAAATCTCTAAAAAGGGAATTGAGGTCGATCAAGCGAAGATAGATGTGATCGCAAAACTTCCTCCACCTATCTCAGTCAAAGGTGTCCAAAGTTTCTTGGGACATGTTGGGTTCTACAGGCGCTTTATCAAGGATTTCTCCAAGATTACTAACCTGATGTGCAAGCTTCTTGAAAAAGAGGCTAAGTTTGTGTTTGATGATCGATCTTAGGGGCGTTTGATGAGTTAAAGGAGCCGCTACCGCTCCTATTATTGTTGCTCCTGATTGGTCTTTGCCCTTTGAATTGATGTGTGATGCTAGTGGGTTCGCGATAGGTGCTATGCTTGGCCAGAGGCACAATAAAATTATGCACCCGATCTATTATGCAAGCAGAACACTGAATACTACCCAGATGAATTACACAGTGACGGAGCAAGAGCTGCTTGCAATAGTATTTGCTTTTGAGAAGCTTCAGGCCTATTTGTTGGGGTCCAAAGTCATGGCATACACTGATCATGTAACATTGAGATACTTATGGCGAAGAAGGAAGCAAAGTCGCGACTGATCCGATGGGTGCTATTACTGCAAAAGTTTGACTTTGAGGTAAAGGACCGCAAGGGCACTGAAAATCAGGTTGCTGACCATCTCTCTCGGCTTGAAGAAGCTGGGAGACCTTCTGATGAGCTAGATATAGATGATGCATTTCCAGATGAGAGGGTGTTGGCTGTATCGATGGAAGTGGCGCCGTGGTATGCTGACATTGCTAATTATTGGTAACAAGCATAGTTCCAGAAGAGATCAAAGCTTACCAGAAGAAAAAGTTCTTGCGGGATTCTCGCCAATACTATTGGGACGAGCCTTATTTGTTCCGAACATGCGCTGACAACATCATTGGGCGTTATGTTCCCGAAAGTGAAGTGATGGCGATTCTAAAGGCGTGCCATGACTCTCCTGTTGGGGGTCATCATAGTGGTAACCGGACTGCGGCTAAGGTTCTTGAATGTGGTTATTACTGGCCGACTATCTTTCATGATGCAAATCTATTGGTGCGGTCTTATGATCAAT
The DNA here is from genome assembly GCF_029784015.1 of Lycium ferocissimum. Lineage (NCBI taxonomy): Eukaryota > Viridiplantae > Streptophyta > Magnoliopsida > Solanales > Solanaceae > Lycium > Lycium ferocissimum. The sequence continues at coordinate 3,907 of NW_026726690.1, read as the reverse complement.
GTCAGAGGCAAGGAAATATAGGCAGAAGGCAAGAGATGCCTATGAATTTTGTGACGGAGGTAGAAGTGTTCGATCTCTGGGGGATTGACTTTATGGGACCCTTTGTGAGTTCTGGTGGGGCATGAAATATATTTTAGTTGTTGTGGACTATGTGTCAAAATGGGTAGAAGCGGTGGCTTTACCTAACAATGAGGCCAAGAAAATGAGTGTTATACCCCATTTAAACGGGTTAAACTAGGTACAACATATTGGTGATTCCTATTTTTGCTTTATTTTAAGGAGTCGCCACCTAATTAATTTTACGGTGAATTAGGGCACCTATTTATTAACTAAGGTAAAATCTAACTATACCTCTATTAATAGTCTGCTTAATCAGTGTGATTCTAGGTAAGGGTTCTAACTATCCTAAAGGGAAGGGGTTAGGCATCCTCTAGGATCCGTTAACTACGGTTTACCGACCAAACTTAGGTTAATTAATTAAAATTAAATAAGGTACTCAAATCTTAAGAAAATAAGTTGCAAATGTTATTAAGGTTTTTAAAGGAAAATATAATAATACTATTTAAAATAAGACTTATAAAAATGCTAAGGCTTTAAATAAAAATGCCACTTAAAATAAGATTGCAAAAAATGTAATAATTGCGGGTTTTTTCCTTGAATTAACTACCCATTACCCAAAACTAGCCCTACTAATTCTCCTATAATTCATTTAAGGTAAGAGTTAAATCAAAAATACACAACAAAAAATAAGATAGAGAGAAAGGAAGAGCGAACGGATTGGCCCATTCATGGGACCACTGCTGCGATCTGTTTTGCTATTGGGCTTTAGCCCAGAATCTTTTACACGGTTGATGGGGCTGACTCGAGAGGAATGTTTCGTTGGGCTTTAACCCAACATCGAATGCGGAAGAAGACGAGTTCCTCGGACTCGCACGCGGTGGTCATGCATAAAAACGAAAGGAAAAAGATTAGTATGTAATTGATAAATATGGCTAACCATAGACACAGAACATGCTACAGAGACCTACTTCGGCCAACACACATTTATTTATTAATACTAAAACAAATAGTGTATTAATAGTTCATCCGAAAGCTACGTAGATCTTTGAACTACACTACTATACTTGAATCATAGACATAATGGGATAAAGACTAGCAGCTAAATATACATGAAATTAACACTTCAAACTACCTTAAAACATTAACACGAAACATGGAGGCAAACTATTTAAGCAGCTAACATGAGATCCTACTGTTGAATACTAATCAACTATATTAAGCGAGAAATCGAAACAAACAAGCAAGAATTAAAACACACATAAGAAAACAATAAAAACTAAAAGGAGATGAAGATTACCAACTAAACAATACAATACGGCTGAACCCGAAACAATGCTAAAAAGCTAATGCGCCTAAACATGCTTGCAACCATTAACGAACATAACTAAAATAAGAATGACAACCAACATACATAAGCAGATATTGAACTAGTAATTTAAAGCTACCACCATACCATCCTAGAACACAGCTAAGCGGGGAAACAGCTATAAATTCAAGATAACTAAAAAAGAAGATTCACCGACCTGCGGCGAAGTGGGTGCGGAGGGTTTCGATATGACCTCGATGCTCGAACTCGAGTTTGCGTGCCTTGTATGCGAAAAAACGGGAGCGAAAATAAGAAGTAAAGATGAATCGACACTTCGAATATTAAGGAAAAGAAAAGCGAGTATTTTTTTTTTTTTTTGTGCAAACACTTATTTTCGTGGGATTCCTTTTGCAACTCAAGAACTTAATATTTTTGAATCACGAAGGCAAAACAAAGGACTTAGATTAGGTTTTTTTTTTCTCCCAATTTGGGACTCGAGAAGAGACGGGCTTTATATGAATCCATTTTTTCAAATCGAAAATTGACCATTTTCTCGGGATTTAAGTCAACTTTTCAAAATAAAGAGACAAAAGTCCATTAAATTTCGATACTGCGAAAAAACAAAAAAGATTTTCGTATCGGTCAAAGGAACGGATATCAAGAAACGATTTGGGTTCAAAACAAACAAAACCCATTAAGAATCTCGCGAAGCACGAGAGAGAGAAGAAGAAGAAAACAAAACCTTACCCTTTTCAAACGGTTGAAAAATTTGGAAGGACGAACCATTAATGTCCTTCCCCAAAATGACCATGCATGGTCCCGGGGAAGGTGAAGGGCGTCGTTTTTGCTATTCTTAGTCGAGAAGCGAGAGGAGAGGGAGAGGGAAGAGAGAGACGTTTGCACGAAAATGGGAGAGAGAGAAGGCTAAAGGATGGGAGGGCGGCTGAAAGAGAGGGAAAGAAAGAAACCTAAAGAGGTTCTTTTGTTTAACCCTAGTTGGTTTCCTCCGGTCGGATCGAGCGGGTGTGAGTGGTTAATGGGCTAGTTGTTTAAAATGGGCCGGGTGAATTAAAAATGTGGGGTGGGTATTTTTTAAAGGATGGGGTCCAACAAATGAATAAAATGTTAGGTTTGGGGTTAGGTGAAATAAAATATGGGTAATAATGAAAGAAATAGTTTAATTCTAAATAAAATAAAACGAAATAAAAATATCACATATCATAAAATATGTAATTATTAGTGCTCAGGTAATAAAGTTATACGACATGGTCGTGCGAAATATTTAAAATTCAACATTAAGTGTATGTTATTATTAAAATATGCGAAGATAAATGTGGTGTGCGTGCATAAGCTGGTAAAATGCTAAAATGATTATAATGCGGGTTATAATAATACCGGTAATAAAAATAACAATAATAATAATAATGATGATAATAATAATACTGATAAAAATGGCGATAGTAATATTAGTGACAGTAATAAAATAACAATAGTGACTGCAACAAGATAATGAACGCCAGTATTAATAAAAGCTAATAATTATAATAAAAATATAAATAATTGTTTCTTAAATTACCAAAAATAGTAGAAATGTAAATAAATATTTAGGGAAGACGGGACAAAATCGGGTGTCAACACCACATACCATCAGGCTTAACAATTCCCCAAAGCAACATTTTGATGTACCTTGATACGCCATTGCCTACAAACTAGTCTTCATATCTTTGTGTTTGGTGATCAACCTTAAACTCCCTCATTTTCTTAAAACAATAAATTTTGATAGCCCGTTCCAACGCCTTTTTGGATGCGAGCATCATTCCTACTACAAGGTAGCAGTGATCTCTGTTGAGATCCTTTAGTTCAATTCAGGTTTTTAGGCGACTATGATCATATTCTCTTGTGAAGACAAATGCATCATCATGACCTTGCAGGCTGTCAAGATAAGGAATATTGTTAGAATGCCGCTGAATTGGGCTTTCAGAAGTTGGGTTTTCCGCCATCGATGGTGGTACGTGGTGGTGCATTGGGTCTTGTTGGTTTTGGCTTTGAGGAATATTGTTGGTCATACCAACTTGAATATCATCATCATCTTCATCATCGGTTTCCTCTGCATTATTAGCTTTTCCATCGTCATCACTTGATGATGACTCATAATAATTTGGAAAATCTTCATTATCAAGTGCATTCCTCCTCCTACACGAAAAGTAACATATTTTAAATACCATTATATATACGGATTATTTAATATCAAGGTGATGAACTTACTGATGTTGATAAGCATTGTCATGGTGTGGAGAATGATCAACTCCACCGAACTGAGATGATTGACCAACATCCATATTTGGTACCACTGGTGAGTTTTGAGAATAGCTCCTCTAAAGATTTGAAAAATGGTTATTTACCAATTCGTACAACAAACACGTGCTATTATACACAATAATAATATAAAAATGCATATTTACCAATTTTCATTGTAAGTTTGATTAAATTGCTGGCTTAGATTTTCCAGCAGCACTTGGCCACTCAAAATGTCTCCATAAG